>NW_020171819.1:264770-392018 GCF_003031525.2 Neophocaena asiaeorientalis asiaeorientalis
AAGAGGGAGGAGATATGGGGATATATGTATATGTATAGCTGATTCACTTTGTTATACAGCAGAAACGAACACAGCAGTGTAAAACAATTATACTCCAATAAAGATGTTAAGAAAAAAAAAAATACCTTAGTATTCATTGTAGACCATAGGCATTACATTTTAGATTTCATTTTAATATTAATGAAATTTAAAATTTTAATATTGTAATAATTGATTGATTTTAGTTATCAATTTCTACCCAAGTTTATGGGATTGTTTTGGGTGCTGAAAAATAAACACAAAGGAAATGTAATCCATAGAGGCATAAGAGATGAATGAAAGTAAATAGATCTTTAATTAAACCATGAATTTAATTGAATTTGGTAGAATATCAATACATTAATTTGTTAAAGTATAGATCATACTGAAATAAATTTAGTGCAGAGGTTAGTAAACTCCAGCCTGTGGGTCAAATTCAGCGTGACACCTCTTTGTACAATTCGCAAGCTAAGAATAATTTTTACCTTTAAAAATAGCTCAGAAAATTTACAAGAATAATATTTTGACATAAAAATTTTATGACACTCCAATTTCAGTCTTAATAAATAATGGTTTATTAGAACACAGGTGCTTCATTCAGTTATGTACAGTCTGTGGCTGCTTTTATGCTACGTTGACAGTTAATAGTTGTGGCAGAGACAGGCAAAGCCTAAAATATTTACTATCTAGCTCTTCATAGAAAAAAAATTGCCAACCCTTGATTCAGAGTACAGAAGGGAAGACAATTGCTCTTTAAGATGATCTATGTAATACACTGAAAACAGAAAAAACACAGAGAAAAGCATTCAATAAATATTAGTTCCTTTCCCATCCTTTTTCATGTTTTTTTGTATAGTCATTTGAGGAGAATGTAGAATATTCAGAGCACATTCTTACTGTTGAACTCAGATACATTTACTTATTAGGTTTACTTGTTAAGATAGTTTTATATATTTAAATTTGCATTAGAACCACATTTTTTTGTTAAACATCTTAAGTATACATTAATTGAAGTGTTCTAAGGCAGTTGTAAATTTATAAAATGATTGTAGTAAGCATTTAATAGCAGTATTACATAAAGGTGGCATCTTTAGTTCACAGAATTTCCTTTGCATTAAAATTTTCTATCTTGGAAAAGCCAGGTGTTTGAAGCAAATAGGGAAAATCAACTTTGTCTTGTATCTGTTTAATATTTCAAATTGTGGTATGGTGATCAGGTTAGTCAGTAATGCAAATTAAGTCTAAATAAAATTGCTAAACAAGAAAGCATAATAGAATAAATATATAAAATAATAGTCTTCCAGATACTGTAAGTCAGAAACTCTGTATTTTAACTCTTTTGTATTCTCCTTTGAATAGAACAAAACTGTTTCAATTTGTATAATGTAACTGGCAGTCACTTTAAAATTTTTAAGTTGAATTGAGCATCCATTTTTGACAAAATACTGGATCTAGTTTTCCATTTTGACACAATTTATTCCAATTTTTACATATTTAAATTTCATAGAAAATTATGTTACTATAAACTGTAAGACCAGGGGCTTGGAATTCTGATTCTAATCATTACCTTGTAATTAAAAAAAATTCCTGTCCTGGCAGTCATGTAACTTTTTTCTCTTCTTAAACATTTCATTTTTTCCTTTTTGCATATATCCTGGTTTTTGGAAATTGAACTCATCATTAGATACCTTGAGATGCACACTTCTTTTAAGGTAGTTTGAAAAATAATATCTAAAATATCATCCAAGTGTGAAGGTGTAAAGGAAACAAACTTCTCTGCATTTGTGCATTGTAATGGAAAAAATAAACTCCTCTCCCCCCGGTATTGCCAAAAATATTATTTCCTCTAGAACGCCAGTTTTAAATACTGCATGGGAGTACCTCTATGCTGATAGAAGACAAGCGTAACTCACCAAGAAGTTAAGAAGAAAACTTCTTGTATATATAAAATATATATATTATAAATATATACATATGTGCATATGAATATACATATACATATGTACCAGCTTTTATGCCACAGGTGGTAAGATACATAAAGTCAATCTGCTTTACAATATTATATAAATTTTTCCTGAGTGTGGGGATGAGAATATGGTATAGCTATCTCTAAGGATGATGAGAAGGAAAGCATTTCTTTGTTTGCAGAAAGAGTACTAGAGGGGATGTGGTCAAGAGACAGACCTTTAATCATGTCTCGGGTCCTCCATGTGAACAAAGGGAACATTAATCTTGAATATTGATATAGTTATAAGTCCTGATTTGTTCAGCCTGAAACCTTGAGACAGGCATTTGTTGTCATTAATGAATTTTTTCTTTTCATGTTTGCCCATTGTGAAAAGATGTAAGGGATCTCATCATGTCTTTTTGCCGAGTGTGACTTTGACCACTATTTTTCTTATTACTTTGAGGTTTGAGACAGATCTAACTATATTTCTCAGATGCAGCTAAGATTTTGTGCTAAGTTGTTTGTTACTGACAGTGGATGAGAAGAGATACTAGATATTCCTTAGCTATGAGAGAATAACTGAACAGCCTCAGGAATGTGCAGATTTTACAGTGGTCTCATAAAAGTTAATGTTGATATTTATTTATAACAAGATATATATACTTTAGTTAAAGCAATTACAATTAACCATAATAACAAATGACAAAAGAAAGACAAAGAAAATTTCTGCAAATGGAAACTGTCTCCCTCTAAAAATAACAGTATTTTTCAAAGATTTAATTAATTACCAAATCTGACAGTTGACACTCTCATTCTTCTGAGAGAACTTCTGCCTCCCTGAGATTATTCTCACTCATGAATGTTCATATTTGGACCAAGTAGGTCAGATCTGTTCTTTCTCTTAAAAATAACTTCTTGGTACAAAAATGCTCTCTCTGTGCCATTAAACTTTCTTTCTTATTCTTTATAGTCTCAGCCTAGTGCCTTTTCTTTCCTGGTCAACTTTTCTTTCTACGAGACTGGCTCTTGCATTTCACAATATAGCCTCATGTTCCTAAGGCCATGCCATCATTTTTCCCTATAAAGTTCACAAAAATTAATACAGCTTAACAGAAACTGGATTTTCACAAAAATGAATATGTACTTACTGAGTATAAAATAGTTTTAGTTGATCCTCATAGAAAGAAAATACCATTGATATATTTAAAGCAATTTAATAGGTTTGAAATAATATTTTAAAATCTAATGATTACTCTTATTAATTTTTGAAATCGAGGGTATCATTCAGTGATCATATTTTCTAAGATAAACCAGTAAATTACCTTCCCCTCCATCAACTGCCCAAATATTTAATTACAAACTTTATTTAAAAAAAAGAATTATTCTTAGTTTCTTTTGTATGTTTTCCTTTTGTATGTTTTGTATGTTTTCCTTTTGAAAATGGAAATCTTTATTTTCTGTTTTTCATTTGTAAGTTAAGATGGCTTTTCTTTTTAGTTGCCTCACTTTTATATCTTAGATTTAAAGTCACATATTAACCACAGGTGGCTAAGTATGAAATATAATCTAAAAGAAAACTCCAGGTTCTCATTTTCTGGAGGCTGGAGTATGATATTTATTTCTTTTGTAGCTTCTATCAAAAAACTGAATATTTATAGCTTACATGTCTATACTACTTCAAAAGCAAGTTCCCATAGAAATCCTTTGAGATGTATTATTGTTTGGTCCAATTTATAGATGAGGAGACAGATTCAGGCACTTTGCAGATAATGTCAGTGCCCCACCCATATCGCTTTGGCATTTCTCATTTCTGTGCATGCCAGATTGCTTTCAAATTGACAATAAATGTGACCTTTTGCCTTTCCAGCAACCGCAATCAGAGGGACCCACAAAGTGTCTGATTTATCATAATGGAATTCCACATGTCATTCCTTGGATCAAGGGAAGCACTCACAGGGTTAGAGGTTCAACAATGAACATATGACCTAGGGACCCATTCTACGATTATATGTATCACTCAGAAACTGCTGGCCTGATGGAATGCTGTGTAATTTAGTTCTTAAAGGCATGGTTATGAAGCCAGCTGGGGATGAAGCTTTGAGGAGGTGAGGTGCTGCTTTCAAGAGGTATTATATACTTGAATTGCTTGCCATTTTATGGCTCTGTGTCCCTGATGATAGAAAAGGAACCAAGGGATGGAAGTCAGAGTTGCTATTCTTAACATCAGTTTGATTGGGGGAATTTATGATTCCTCCTTCCACAACTTTAAACACTGCTGGATTAGAGGTCTTGGGTCCCAGAATGGGAAGTAAGTCTTTTGCCAACAGGCATGATAAGTGTTCCATTAAATCTTAGCTAGGACTATCATCTAGTAATTTCATGCTTCTCATAATAGTAGACAAGCAGGCAAAGAAAGACGTCACCATACTGGCAGGATATCTGACCCTGATTATCAAGAGGAGATAGAGTTGCTGGTACCTAATGGGGGAAAGAAAGAGCCTGTCTGGAGACCAGGGGATTCAGTGAGGTGCCTCTTGGTGCTTCCATGCCTGATAACTTGGAATGCGCACTGCAGCAGCCTCTTCTGACAAGGGTACAAGAACCAGGATGCAGACCCCTCAGGGATGAGAGGCTGGGGTACCTTAACAGGCAAGCAACTGAGAGAAGGTGAAGCGCTGGTTGAGGAGGAAGAAAAAGCTAGCATGAGTGATAAAGAAATGACATATCAGTTACAGTCTCATAATCAGCTGAAGCAGTGAGGACTGTAGCTTATTCCACTAACATTCCTAAGGTAATTTTACAAAAGAAATTGTGAATTGGTGACAGGATGGAAGGACCTTCATGAGATATGAGTGAATGTGAGTGGTGCAAGGGGAGGAATGTATCAAGACACTACAAGTGTCCTACTCATAGCCCCTTGATATTTACTATTTCCATGTACCCTGTAAAATCTTCCAACTGATAGGATTTGTGACTCTTTGAGCACTTATTCTGATCAACAGATCCTTCTCTGTCTGTTCTAAGGGAAGACTAGAATTAATACCTCCTCTCCTCACAAAAAAACTCCTCAACCAATGTCTGATAGAAATTGCTATTTGAATATCCTGTCTCCTTCATCCTGGAGGGGGATAACTTCTAGGGTATCTCCTATACAGTCTCTCAGAGTTCCCAGCAGGATTGTTCCAGTTGCTCACAATGGGGCATAATACATCTGTTACTGACTTCTTGCTTTTTTCTGTCTCACTTTGCTACTCAATAACTCATGTTTCTTGGAGTCATCATCCATGTCAGCTAATTGTACTTAAATATTTATATTAGGGTCTGCTTCTGGAGAACCCAAACTAAGATAGCAAGTGACTTGTTAAGTGTCATTCAGCCAGCGATAGTGCAGAGTTCAGTTCTAGGTCTTCTAACTCTTAGACTAATGTTCTTTTCACTGCCATATTACAGAAGTGCTCTGTATACACTAGACCTATGTATTGATTAATTCTAGACCTTTATGTAGAAAGGTTACATTAAATACATCATAGAGGTAGGAGTATAGTCAGAAAATATCTCTAAGCTTTTCTGTGCAGGAGATAGTCAAGTAATATGGATTTGAACTTTGTAAAAAATAAGCTACTCACCATATTCATAGTTTTTCTCACTTCTGTGCCCACTTTAAAGGAGGAAGAATTCTATTCTTCAGTGATGGGTCAGTTCATGGGCTCTCCTTTGTTGCATAGAATTTGGCTGATGTGCTGATTCTTGTGAGAGAAGCAGATTCACTATACCTCTTTCCTCTGTGCTTTGGAATGTTCGATAAGTGGAGATCTTGAGTTCCTGGGGAAGACATGGTGGATGAAGTGATGACATGAGTATGAAGGAGGGAAATGGGAAAGTAGTGTGTAGACCAAGGGAGCTGCATTCATGACCTAAAGAAGGAGTGATTTTTAGCCATTAACATAAGAGAAGAAATATGGAAAGAGAGAAAATATGGGTTGAGTTTTTGTGAGGATCTCTGCCTGTGTGGAGAATATTGAGCGTGGCAATGATGGCTAGAAAGGATTTTAAAGATCTTTTACTCTGCCTTTTGGGCTTTCTTAAGGAATGAATGCAGATTTGAAATAATTTTTTATTTACTTTTGTTTGCTTGACTATGTTTCTTTGATTGTGACACCCTGCCAGACTAGATCACAGCAGACCCCTGTAATTTCCAGGTTAGAAGTAATTACAAATACTAGAGCAAATACAGTTCAAATAGCTTTCCTATCAAATGTAGTTTGTGGACCCTCGTTTACCTGTGTGAGAGGTTTGTATTTCTAATGAGGCAGCATGAATGTCCCTGGGATGAGGGGTAAAGGAAGAGCAAAGAGTGAGGAAAGCAAACCATGTTTAATTTACAGGAAATATTAGGAGTAAAGGACCCAGGACTCCTAAAACAATTTTCAATGCTTCCAATTTTCAATCTGCAGCTAAAAGCTCAGGTGGTTCAGGTGTTGGAGGAGTCAGGGGAAAGCAACAGGTGAGCATTTGTTCAGGCTCCTGTGGTCCTTGTGAAAGAGGGAAGCCACAGCAGGTGCCCACCAGGTGATGCTTGCCTGTGACGAGCTCTCAGCAGTGGTCCTCAGCTCAAGCCAAGCCCGTGTCAGTGTCTAGGTGCCCTGCAAATGGGGACTTTCAAAGAGAGGAGTGATAGTGAGAAGATGAGTTAGTGTGGAAAAGAGAAACAAAAGAAGGGAGAGGAAAAGGAAAGCAAACTCATCTTGTTGGCTTAGATGGTTTTTTTTTAAATAAGGACTAGTTTGGGGAGGACCTTGAGAGTAAGCTTGAAAGATGTTGTTCAGGCTCTAAGAGGATGCTGCTGGTGGTGCCTTCGAGGGGAGAATCACAGTGAAGGCTTGCCACAGGGGGCTGAGAAGAGTTGTTTAACCAGGGAACGCTGATTAGAAACTCAGTTGGATTGAACACGAGAGACATGTTTGAGATAATTAAAATCCTTGTTAATAGTGAATTTTCTGTAAGCTTCATATTGGTGGGGGAAAAAATGGATCAGACTTTGGAGGATACATGATGGAAGAGAGGCCAGGACTTCAGAAAGATTTTAGTGATTCCTCTGAATAAGCCAAGAATAAAGAATATCACTCAATGAAGTAAAGATCAGAAAAGGTGTGACTAAGAGACACTGTGACTTTGATAGAGGTAAAAATATAGACACCATAACAAGTGGAAATATAGAATAGGAAAGTAATAGAATTGAAAAATATAGTCAGAATGGCAGTAGGGCAAGAGAGAAATTCAAAGGATGTCTTGAGTCAACTAACACACATGTATTTCACAAAATTACAGTGAGAACATACTATAGAGTAGGGTAGTATTGGAATTCTGATTGGCAGAGAAAGATTTAAAGGAATAGCTGAGGGGAATAAAGTCATCTGGGAGGTGGAGGACAAGAGAAAAATTATTGTTTGGTAGAAGCTAGAAGAATAAAGATGGCAATGAGAGAAACCAAAGTTAAGATTTTAGTTCTCTTAAAATATTTGAAAGACGAGAGCAGAGGCTCTGTTTTCTCTAGAGAGCAGGGAAAGCCAACCACTGAGGTAAATATAAACAGAGGATTCAGAGGGTGGCCATATTTCCGTCATTACAGTGCCTCATCTGTCCTATGCTAGGCTTCAGAAAGGTGGCATAGAGCTAAGCAAAGAAGCAAATAAAAAAATTAGCAACTCCCTGCTCCCCAAAGTGAAGAAACCAATAGGAGAATTGGAAGGTAAATCGAATTGCAAGAGATATTTGCTAGATCCCACAATAAAAACTGAGTCAATATTAAATTATGCTTTTATGTGCCAGTAATTTATTACTTTAGAGCATGAAGGAATTACATAGCAGTGTCCCAAATGACTATTTTTTGGGCTGTATGAGAGGTGGGGATACAAGAGGAATAAATGAGAATTATTTTAAGTTCTAACTTCACACATGAAGATATATTTTCTACCAGATCTCATTTATTGCTACAACATACTGAAAACACAACGATTTTGAGCCTTCAGAAAAAAAAAAAAAGTTGCAGATTTAACATATTCAGATTAGAAAGACAGAACTGTTGCATTTTGGAGTCATTTTGGATTAACACATTCAAAGCATGGGTTTATTTCTAATTTAATTTTTAAACTATTACCATTATGCTTTCCTACTAGTCAATACTTAGGGACCTTCCAAAAAAGGAATATCATATCCATTTGGTCCATGTGTTCTTTGTACTTGTAAGTGCATTTCTTCTTCACTCCAGTTCTTCTTCTAATGGAGTAAGTGTACATCGTATGCCTCCCCTATCCGTTAAAATTCCTTCTTGAAAAGACAGAGCTGAAGATTGGGGAAACTCCTTGTCATGTAAATATATCAGCATTATGATTTAATGCCCCTTCACTCCAAGTTCTCTGCCCAGGTAACATGAAAGCATGATGATGGCTTAACTGGGCATTGTGGCATCTGAGGCAAAGAAAAAACGGATATTTTGAGATATATTTCATAGTTGGAAATAATAGGCAGGACTTAACTAGATTAAATTGGGGGAGGGGAGGAAAGAGGAATCAAGGGTAAGGCTATGCGTTTAGCTTGAATCACAGGAAAGATGATGGTGCCATTTACTGAGATGGGAAGGATTGGAAGAACTGAGGGGGTTATATTAAGAGATTGATTTAGAACATGTCAAGTAGATGTCTATTGGATATCTAGGTAGAAATACAAGATATATAAGGGAGGAGCTTGGTGATAGAGTTAAGATTTTGGAAGTCAATCGAAAAGTGGCAATTCTATTTAGGGAGCTGGAGGAGATTACAGATGGAGAAACTAAATTCAGAAAGATTAAGATCAAACCTCTCAGGACTGAGACCCAATGTTCTCCAACATTTAGATGTTGGAAAAGAGGATGATCCAGCAAAGGAGATAGAGGGTAGAATAAAAGGAAAGCCAAGATTGTGTGGCAACATGGAAGTGGAGGGGAAAATATTTTAAGAAAAAGTGAGTGCTCCGTGAATGCTGTTAAGAGGCTAAGGCAGAGAAGATCAGAGAGATGGGCTTGGATTTGACCAGATGATGGTTTATTGGTTACCATACAAAGAAAACTTGTGATTCAATTGTGAAGGAAGCCAGAGTGATTGAAGAATGAATGGAAGTTGAGGAAATGAAGAGGAGAGCAGATTTTGAGAAGTTTTTCTGTGAAGGGGGATCAGAGGTGGAGTATCAGCTACAGGAGGATTTAGGATTGAGGGAGAAGGTTTACTTTTTAAGGAGAATATATCCTAGAACATGTCAAGAGCAGACGGGAATGACATGGTTGAGATGGAATCAGTAATGCAGGAGAGAAAGAGGTGACCATGGAGTAAAAGCCTCCGAGAAGGTAAATGGAAGCAGGATCTGGAGCACAAGTGGAAGGTGGGCAAGTCATAGCTTCCACTATAATGGAGGAGAAGGCAAAGAATAAGGGCAAGGGTAAGGATACAGTTAGAGTCATTGATTTCGTGGTTAGAAGACAAAGGAGTTCCTATTGGGGCAAAGAAGAAGGAATCTGCATGTGACAAAATCTGGAAGAGGTTCCATGCAGGGCCAAGGCAAATGTTATCACCTTGATTACACTGGCCAAGTGAGGTGCCAGTTCCTCAGGGAAGAGGGGGTGTTCTGGAACTGACGTTTACACCTTAGAATAAACTTTATGTAGTTTCCTTATGGAGAGTTGATTTAGTCATTGCCAACAAATCCTTTTATTATTGCCAGAAAATCTTTAAATAAAGAACTCTTCTAAATGTTATTAAAAATAGATCCAGGGATCTGAAGGACCCCATCTTTCCACTGGAGTCACAGTTCTGGTGCATGGTGTGGAGGACAAAGGAAGTTGACTTGCCTCAAGGAGCTGAGTTAAATTTTATATGTGAAATAATATTAAACTAATGAGAAGGAGAAGGAGAACAGCTTAAGACCTACTATGTACTGGCGCTGTGCGGAGCACTATATATACATCGTTATCCTATTTAATTCTTATAACAGATATTATGGGATATTACTTTCTTTTCACATTTGAGGAAACTATGGCTTAGAGAGAGAAGTGTATAGCTAGGGTTTGAACTTAGACCAGTATGATTCCAGAAGCAGCAAAGTGTGTGTATGTGTGCGTGTATGTGCATATGTGTTCACAAACTGAGCAGCTTCACAAATGTTGCCAGGTTTGAGACTTACAGAGCAGAATGTTCACAGCTTTTACAGTCTGATTTCTCTAGAGTTCAGACCCAAAACAGGAAGAAGTAGACAACAAATAAAGTAGGAGTTCAAGTAAAAAGAACCAAAAAAAAGTAATATAATATTGCAGAATTTAGAACTGGAAACTGGGAGAAAAAGTTTGATTCTATTTTTGTCCAAGAAATAGATCGACAGGGAAATAGATAGATAGGTATAGATATAGCCTATAGACATAGATATAGTTACTGATTCTTAGAACTACAGAATTTCTAGCACTAGCATAACTTCACAGAGCATCCCAATCAGCTTCCTCATTTACAGTGAAGAAAGTGAGGCCCACAGAGGAGCAGTGGTTTGCCTAGAGTCAAAGAAAGAGTTAATATGCCAGGATTAACCCCAGATCTCTTGCCTCTCCAATGCCTTCCCATTGTATCTTGGGGCCTCTTGTATGCATAGATAGAAAAAAGTGAGAGTGTAAATTAAAACATAAATAGTTAAAAGAAAGAATATAGTTAAGAGATGATGAAAAGGCAAAAAACAACCCCACAAACAAACAAGAGTAGGTGCAACTTACGTATACTAAAACATATTCAAGCAAAGACAATTGTGGTCAGATTTAGATGAGTGTTACAAAGAAGAGGGGAAGAATTGAAAATATTTTGTAAAATAAGTTCAGAGATCACTAAGAAAACAGAATTAGGGAAAGAATGCCAAATAGCACATGGAAGTCCAAGAAGTGATGAAGAAACAAAAGCTTTCACAGAAAAGTTACAGATGTTATGGTGGGTCAGAGATGTGGTGCTGAATTCTACATGTTTGAAAATGTTCTCATCCAACTCAGACAAAAGTCTTCAGTGATGTATGGAAAATGTCAAATGACTACAATATTGAAATAAGGGGGTGGTAATGTTCCTGAAAAAAGAGAATGGCAAGAGAGAGGACCTTGATGTTGGTAAATGTAGTTTTTGAGTTGTCTTTTTTTTTTCCTAGTAATCCTGCTGCAAATGTTCTCATGAATAGTTTATTGGATGACACATGCAGCACAGTGGTATACAATAAATCAGAAGGAAATGATCAGTCAACTTGAAATTGCAAAATATGCTATTTGAGGAAGATAGGGAGAATACTTTCCATTAGAGAGACTGTGTTTTTCTCCTTAGGACCATGCTGAGATACGCGAGGACACTACATTCAAATGAACCTAGTGTTCCCACTCTCAGTAGAGGTGGGAAAAGATCAAATGACATGTGGAGTGAGGCAAAGTATCTTTATTTTGTGGGTAGCCCTATGTCCCTCCTCATAAGGAGATGTGTCAAATTTATACCAAGGTAAGACTACAGTTGGAGGCTTCCAAATAAAAAAGAGTTATATGGGCTTTACTTGTCAGATGATATTGTCTAGGCAGTAGCAGGAGGATGGGCGAGAACACATGGCAAATTGTAGCAATGGGGATAGCATTAAACATGAAAATTCGCAGAGGAGTATGCAACAAATCTTTAAAAAGTACTTTCACTGTTCTTTGTAAGCCTTACAAACTTATGATTCTCTGTAACAACATAGGTTTTGTAGTTGTAATATGGTGCGATAAAACATTGAACTATTGGTTTATGGTGTGTATAATCAGGTTTTTTTAATTTGGAAAAAACTTGAAAAGTACACCATTAATGGCAAGACACTTTATAATACACAAAATATTTCTAGTAAAATGTGCTAATTAAAAAAATCATAAAACTGGATTGATAAGCTTGAAGCTAGATGTGGTACATTCAAAGATTAAGTTTCTAAGCAAAATAAATAAAACAAGGAAAATAAAAACATAAATAAGGTATACTTATTTTTTATATCATGGGTTATGTTAAGAGAGTTGTTGAAATGTGTTATTTTAATTTTGTTGCATTTTCTGTCATTTCAATAACAATTCTTTTGTTAGAGAATCAATGCTTGTGTTTTGTTCTGTTATAGTCTAATTAAAATTGTCATTCCTACATTCTAAGAACATTTAAATTTTAATCATGGAATTGTATAGGGACTCAAATTTTTTCTTTTTTTCTCTGCGGTACACGGGCCTCTAACTGTTGCGGCCTCTCCCGTTCCGGAGCGCAGGCTCCGGACACGCAGGCTCAGTGGCCATGGCTCACGGGCCTAGCCACTCTGCGGCATGTGGGATCTTTGCGGACCGGGGCACGAACCCGCGTCCCCTGCATCGGCAGGCGGACTCTCAACCACTGAGCCACCAGGGAAGCCCCGGGACTCATAATTTTAATACTGTAGTTCCTAGGTAACCATGTTTCCCTCATATTGCTATCCTGGTTAAAATACACACACACACATACACACACACACACACACACACGCATCTCTCTTGGATTTTAATTATGAATCCTAGGATATTCCAAGAGGAATATTTTTAAAATATCATCCATAGTGCCATATTCTAGAACACTTTTTATTCTTTGCTTTTAATTAAATTCTTACAAGATAAATGGATTGCTAGGGATACTAAGCACTTATTCTTACTTCCTTTTATACTATTCCCTGTTTTGTAAGCCCAGAATCCTGGGAACTAAATTCCCCAGAATCTTTTGCTGGTATGACTCCAGTTTTCATCAGTGAGAAACATTTGATGAAATTTGAAAGTTGTAAGGAAAGTAGAGAATATTGTTCTTCTTCTGGTAGTGATAAATAAATGTGTTGGCTTCAGCACACGTGACTTTTGAAAAAACTTTTTAATTGGAATAGAACATGTGCCTTGTAAAGTACATTAATATTAAATTTATAGCTTGATGAATATTTATGTATGTATTTATCTATGTAATCAACACCCTGTTAAAGACACAGAATATTTTCAGCACCCAAGAAGAATCCTTCCTGTTACATGTCAATCAATCTCACCCTCCAACCACAGAGGTAACCACTCTTCTGACTTCTAACACCTTAGATCATCTCTGCTTATTTTTGAAATTCATATAAATTAACGCACACAGTATGTGCTCTCCCCACCCTCAGATTTATTGAAATATAATTGACAAACAGAATTATAATATATTTAAAGTGTATAATGTGATGATTTGATATATGTATACATTGTCATCCATCACCTCACATATTTACTTTTTTTTTTTTTTTGGTGAAAACACTTAAATTCTACTTTCTTAGGAAATTTATACAATACAGCTATAGTCACCATGTTATACATTAGATCCTCAGACCTTATTCATTTTATAGCTAAAAGTTTGTAACCTTTTACCAACCTCTCCCTACTACCCCACCCTGCCAGCCCCTGACAACCAATTTTCTACTCTGTCTGTGAGTTCAGCTTTTTTTTTTAGATTGTACATGTTAGGGAAATCATATACTATTTTTCTTTTTTTTTCTCTGACTTATCTTACTTAGCATAATGCCCTCCATGTTCATCCATGTTGTTGTAAATGGCAGGATTTCCTTCTTTTTTAAGACTGAGTGATATTCCATAGTGTGTGTGTGTGTGTGTGTGTGTGTGTGTGTGTGTGTGTGTGTATCTCACATTTTCTTCATCCATCCATCCGTCAACAGACACTTAGGTTGTTTACATACCTAATGTTTGGCTATTGTGAATAGTGCTACAACGAACATGGGAGTACAGATATCTCTTCAAGATATTGGTTTCATTTCCTTTGGATAAATACCCAGAACTGGGATAGCTGGATCATATGGTAGTTCTGTTTTAAATTTCTTGAGGAACTTTCTATACTGTTTTCTATAATGGGTATACCAGTTTACATTTCCACTAACAGTATACAAGAATTCCCTTTTCTCTACATCCTCACCAGCACTTGTTATTTCTTATCTTTTTGATAATAGACATCCTAAGAGGTGTGAGGTGATAGCTCATTGTGGTTTAGATTTGCATTTCCCCAATGGTTTGTGAAGTTGAGCACTCTTCATGTACCTGTTGGCCATTTGTATGTCTTTGAAAAAATTCAAAGCTATTATGTGTGTGTGTGTATCTCACATTTTCTTCATCCATCCATCCGTCAACAGACACTTAGGTTGTTTACATACCTAATGTTTGGCTATTGTGAATAGTGCTACAACGAACATGGGAGTACAGATATCTCTTCAAGATATTGGTTTCATTTCCTTTGGATAAATACCCAGAACTGGGATAGCTGGATCATATGGTAGTTCTGTTTTAAATTTCTTGAGGAACTTTCTATACTGTTTTCTATAATGGGTATACCAGTTTACATTTCCACTAACAGTATACAAGAATTCCCTTTTCTCTACATCCTCACCAGCACTTGTTATTTCTTATCTTTTTGATAATAGACATCCTAAGAGGTGTGAGGTGATAGCTCATTGTGGTTTAGATTTGCATTTCCCCAATGGTTTGTGAAGTTGAGCACTCTTCATGTACCTGTTGGCCATTTGTATGTCTTTGAAAAAATTCAAAGCTATTCAGCTTCTTTTACTCATTTTTAAATTGGATTATTTATTTTTTGCCTACTGAGTCATATAAGTTCTTTGGAGATTTAGACACTAACCCCTTATCAGATATGAGGTTTGCAAATATTTTCTCCCAGTCTATAAGTTGCCGTTAGGTAGCCATGACCAGTGGAACTGGCTTTTAGCTGTTTCTGACCCGAGCATTAGATTTCCTGAAATCTAGTTGTACACTTGAAATACAGAAGGAAACTTCTCTGACCTTTATTTTCCTTCCTTCCAACATATTTGTAAGTATAGAATTCTCTTTATTCAATCTCATTCTGCTTGAAATACCTAAAATGATTTCTGTTTGGTAACAGAAATAGTTCCAGGATATAGATATAAAGATATAGATATAAACTGTCAAAGATATAAATCTGGGATTATTTATCTCACCTAGAGATTCCAGATAAAATACACAGTGCCCAGTTAAATTTGAATTTCAGATAAACAAGAAATAATATTTTAGTATAAGCACGTCCAATGCAATCTTTGTATTTTTATTTGCTAAACCCTAATAGACCTAGTGAGGATAAAAGCAGTGATGATTTATCATCAGTAGATACTGCTAGCTCATGGGATGCAGAGGAAATGCAGTCACTTTATTTCTACCTTGTGGTTCCTAGGAATGAAGCATATATGAAGACAAGGCCTTGGGAGACCAGGTAGGGTTTTAGTGGTTATGTCAAATCTCAATTTTTAATGTAATTGGTATAATTTTGAACAATTAAGAATTCACCCCAGAGGATAAGGTAAAAAAGACACTTTATATCAGTTAAAACTTCCTTTGTTTCTATTGACAGTAAATCCAACCTAAAACAACTTCCTCAGAGATTAAGTTTATTCACACACTGAACTACAGAGTGCTGGGGCAGATCTCACCTTAGGCCCAGCTAGATCCATTGTGCTACACAGACCTGATAATTTCCGGTCTCCACTTGTCTTTTGTTTGTTTAGTTTTGTTTAATTTTAAAACAGTTTATTAATATAAAATTGACATACCATAAAATGCACGTATCAAAAATGTCCAATTTGACATATTTTGACTCATGCAAATACCCAGTAAATATATCTATCATCCCCCAAATTTTCCTTTTGCTCCTTTGTAATCCTGCCCTTCCCCCTCTATTCCCAGATAACACCTTTCCTGCTTTCTGTCACTATAGATTAGTTTTCACTGAAAAGGAATTGGACAGTGTGTATTGTCTAGTTCCTTTTACTCAGCATAATTATTTTGAAATTCATCCATACTGTTGTGTGTATCAATTCTATTTTATTGCTGTAAGTAATCTAATGTATGGATACACCATAGTTTGTTTATCCATTTACTTATTGATAGACATTTGGGCATTACCAGTTTTGGACTCTCACAGAAAAAAAATGCTACTATGAGCATTCATGCACAAGCTTTTGTATGGACATGCGCTTTCATTTCTCTTAGGTAAATGCTTATTAGTGAAATAGCTGGATCATGGGATAGCTATCCTTTTAACTTCTTAATAAACTGCCAAGTTGTTTTCCAAAGTGGTTGTACCAATTTACATTTTCACCAGCAGTGTACTTACCATACTTGGTGTGGTGTTTCTAGTTTTAGTCACTCTAATAGATATGTAGTAGCATCTCATTTTAATTTGAGTTTTTATTTTCATAATGCTTAATGATGTTGATCATATTTTCATATACTTACCTGCCATTGATATATTTTCCTTGGTAAAAAATCTCTGTTCAAATTTTTGACCCATTTTTTAAAAAAATGGGTTGTTTGTTTTCTTATTATTGAGTTTTGAGAGGTCTTTATATATTGTAGATACAAGTCCTTTATCAGATTTAGGTTTTTAAATATTTTCTCTTGGTCTGTGATTTGTTCTTACATTCTCATTTCAGTGTCTCTCAAGGAACAGAAGTTTTTAATTTTGAGGCAGTCAAGTTTAACAATTTTTCTTTTCTGGATCATGCTTTTGTTGTTGTATCTAAGAAGTCTCTGCCTAATCTAAGAAAAATATTCTCTTACGTTTTATTCTAGAGTTTTATGGTTTAATGTATTACAGTGAGGCCTATGATCTTTTTTTTTTTTTTTTTGACCCATTGATCCCAAAACACCAGTTTTAGGCCATCAAATAGATTATTTATTTATTAAAAAAAATTTTGGCCACACCCCATGGCATATGGGATCTTAGTTCCCCGACCAGGGATGGAACCTGTGCCCCCTGCATTGGAAAGCAGAGTCTTAACCACTGGACCACCAGGGAAGTCCCCTATGATCCATTTTAAGCTAACTTCTGTATACAGTGCAAGGTATAGATCAAAGTTCAATTTTTTTTATATGGATATCGAATTGTTCTAGCACCATTTGTAGAAATCATTATATTTGTTTAATGACTTGTCTTTAAATGTTTATCCAAAATTAGCTGTTTATATATGTGTGGGTCTATTATAGCATTCTATTCTGTTTTATTCATCTATTTCTCTATCTGTACACTGAATCACACTGCCTTGGTTATTACAGCTTTAAAGTCAGTCTTGAAATTAGGTAGTATTAGTTCTCCAACTTTTCATTATCAAAGTTGTTTTGCTTATTATAAGTCCTTGTGTATTTCTATGTGATTTTAAAATTAGGTTGTCGATTGCTAAAGCAAAGCATGCAGGGATTTAAATTGGGATGGCATCAAATCTACATGTCAATTTGTAGAAAATTGCTGTCTTAGCAATACTGGGTTTTATGACTCATCAACACAGTTTGTCATTCTATTTATTTTGGTCATCTTTGACTTCTCATAGCAGTGTGTTTTAGTTTTCAGCGTGTAAACCATGCACATCTTTTGTTAGATTCATCCCTAATTATTTCACATTTTTGATTCCACAGTATTGCTTTCCAATTTTAAATTTTTTTCGAAAATGTGTCTCTTTAGTTAAACTATTAAAATAGCTATGTTTATTATTTTGAGTAACATGTATGGTCCAGAAAGAAGCTCATAGATTTTCTGAGGGAAGAAAGAGTAACTTTCTTGTATCTCTTCCAATTTCAATTTTTGATTGTTCACTGCTAGTGTACAATATATTTTTCATATCTATTTTGTATCTTCCAACCTTAATAAACTCACTTATTAGTTCTTTTTTTTTCTAGACTCTATAGGATTTTTTTACATGGATGATAATGTCATCTGTGAATAAAGATAGTTTTACTTCTTTTTTTTCAAATACGAATACCATTTCTTTCTTTTTCTTGAGAGAGCAGGTATTAAGGAGAGAGCATTTAGTTTTTCACCAGTAAGTATGATGCTACATGTAGGATTATTTGTAGACACTCTTTATCAATATTGAGGAAGTTCCCTTCTATTCCTATTTTATTGAAGGATTTAAAAAAATGTTGAATGACGGTTGAATTTTGTTAAATGATTTTTCTGTGTTAATAGAGATGATGATTATGTGATTTTTTTTCTTTCAGTTTTCTTTTATAATGGATTATATTTATTGATTTTCAGTTAAACTTTGCATTCTGGTTTACATGCCACTTGATTAAAATGTATTATCCCTTTTTTATGTTATTGAGTTTTGTTTGCTAAAATTTTGTTAATAATTTTGCATCTATATTCAGGAGAGGTATTGGTCACTAGTTGTACTTTTCTATAATGCTTTGTTTGCTTTTAGGTCAATGTTGGCTTTATACAATTAATTGGAAAGTATTCCCTTCGGTTTTCTGAAAGCAATCACCAGTAAAGTCACTTGAAATTGGAATTTTCTTTGTAAGAATGTTTTTAACTACAAATTCAATTTTTCTAATAGATTTAGGGATATTCAGGTCCTATAACAGAGCTTTGGTAGTTTGTGTCTTTCAAAGAATTGGTCCAATTTTATCAAAATTGTCAAATTTATTAATATAAAATTATTCATAATGTCCCCTTATTATCCTCTTAATATCCATAGAATATGTAGTGATGCACATCTCTCATTATTAATATTGGTAACTTGTGGCCTTTTTAATTGATCATTATGGCTAGGGGCTTGGTTAAATATATTGATCTCAAAGAACTAGCTCTTTGTTTCATTGGTTTTTGTCTATTATTTTTCTATTTTTCATTTCATTGATTTTTTTTGCTGTAATCTTTATTATATCTTTTATTCTGCTTACTTTAGGTTGAGCTTACTTTGCTTTCTTATTTTTATAAAACAGACCTGAGATTTATTTGAACGTTTTCACCTATTCTAATAAAGGCAACTTGTTCTGTAAATTTCTTAACCTAGTACTGCTTTATCTTCATCCCACAAATTTTATATATTTTCATTTTCATTCACTTCAATTATTTATAATTTTGATTTCTTCTTGACCCATGGTTACTTGGATACGTTATTTACTTTTTAAAAATTGGTGGTATTTTACAGATATTTTTGTTATTGATTTCTAATTTATTTCCATAGTAATGCTCTTTTTAGAGAAGTTTGTGATGTGACTTTCTGTAGTTTTCTTTGTCTCTTATGTACTTGGACTTTGTAGATATTCTGGATGTGTGTGTTTATACATTTAATAAATTTTGGGAATTTTTTATCCAGTATTTTCTCAACTAATTTTCTGCCCTTTATCCTCTCTCTTTACCTTTGGACAATTGAATTATACAGATATTAGGTCACTTGAAATTGTACCACAGGTCACTAATTCTCTCTTCATTTGTTTTTGAGTCTTTTTATCATTTTTTTTTTTCATTTTGGATAGTTTGCATTGCTATTTCTTCTAATTTTTCTTTGCAAAGTTTAGTTTGCTGTTACTCTCATCCAGTGCATTTTTCATGTCATATGTTGTAGTTTTTACCTCTAGAATTTAATTTGTAATTTTTATGTCTTCTATGTCTCTATTTGAAAAGCTAAATCTCTCTGTAGCTTCTTATCATATAGAATAGAGGGTTTTTTAAATTAATTTATTTTTTGGCTGTGTTGGGTCTTCGTTGCTGCATGTGGGCTTTCTGTAGTTGCAGCAAGTGGGGGCTACTGTTCATCGCAGTGCACAGGCTTCTTATTGCAGTGGCTTCTCTTGTTGCAGAGCATGGACTCTAGGCGCATGGGGTCTAGAGCACAGGCTCAGTAGTTGTTGCGCACGGGCTTACTTGCTCCGTGGCTTGTGGGATCTTTCTGGATCAAGGATCGAACCTGTGTCCCCTGCACTGGAGGGCAGATTATTAACCACTGCGCCACCAGGGAAGTCCCTGGAATAGAGTTTTAATAAATCTGTTAATGTTCTTGTCTGTTAATTCTAACATCCATGTCAGTTATGGGTTGATTTTGGTAGATTTTGTTTTCATGTTTTTTCCCATACTTTTGCATATCTAGTAAGTTTTTATTGCATGCCAGACCTTGTAATATTATCTATACTGAGTATTTTTGTATCATTATAAATATTCTTGAGCTTTGTTCAAGAATGTAGTTAAGTTACTTGAGAACAGTTTGATTTTTTTGGTTTGCTTTTAAGATTTGTTATGTGAGGTCAAACATTGCTCTAATGAGGCAATACAGTTCTAGTAACTCTACCAAATATCCCATGAATTACAAAGTATTCCAACTTGACTTTAGGAACATTCATTTTTTCTGGCCCTGTCTGAGGTACTTTATTGTTTTCAGATGATTCGTTCTCTAGACTCAGGTAGTTTCTTAGCATGCATGATTTGATCAGTACTTCGAATAGTTGAGGGAAACCCTCTTCAAAACTCTGGGGTTCTTTTTCTTTGTAGCTCTCTCATCTCTGGTTCTCTGTCTTGAGAACTCTATCTGCTCTGGTCTCCATGAACTCTCAGCTCTATCTCTTCAGTTATAGACTCTTCCAGGCTCTGCCTGTGTTCCCCTTCGTAGATCACAGCCTGGAACTGTTGTCAAGACAGTGGTTTGGAGCAATAGTAAGGCTTAATTACTTCCTTTGTTTCCTGTCTTTTAGGCATCACTGTCTTTCATTGCCTGCTACCTGTTTTTAATGGTTTCAATTTTTTTACATTCAGTATCTATATTTTCATGTTGGCTATAATTGGAACTCCTGGTCAGTTCTGTGATTGCTTTTTAACAAAATATAGATTTAATCCATTTAAAGAAGTTTGGGGTTTCTGATATCAGAGTCTAAATACTTAATCTTTAAGTGGATATATTAAAGAATCATCTATTAATGTTTTAATAGCTGGTCATTTAAAACATGCAAGGTGATGAGTTTGTGTCACAAATCAATATACACTTTCTAAGGTTATGTGGTAAGTTTCTGAGTAGCTGCTACTCAGCTGAATTGACACTGTGGTGAGATAAGGTGAATAAGGAAAGTTTGTAAAAATACCTTGAAAAATAAAATCACGTTATGTAGCCATCTAAAATAAACCAGAAAAAAATGCTAATTGTTTTAGCAACTATCATTCTAAGTCATTATTTTTGTAAATTTAGTCAGAAAGAGTCCTATAATCAAAAACTCTTTTATAACTTTGAAAAGAGTTTTAGGTAGTTTTAAATTTTAAGTAGAGGCAAATCAACACCATCCATTAAGATGAGAAATAAATAATAAAATCATATAGATTGCATTGATGTAGCCCATAGGATGAAAAGGATTATTCAATTTAAGTTGATGAGCTACTATATCATTTTCTTCAAAGAACTAACATTTTAGAAAAATCATAGAGGACAAATGGAAAGCTTAAGCGTATCTGAAATGATGCATTGATTCATGCAAAAAAAAAAGTAATTCAAACTTTATATAATTATACTAGCAATTAGGGATGGTTTGTGAGGAGGAGTAGGCCAGGTGTAGATTAAATGCATCCAGAGAGGTGACCCCAGCTAGCACTTCCTAGTTAGGCATTGCATTATTCTGAAGGGTAGGCAGATATACCTTTACTTATGTCACAAAATTTTGATTTAAAGAACTCTTAGTTCACGAATTTTGAAAGTTTTAAAATGAATTTTATGCCACTTTAAACAGCTGCAGTTAGGAGACAGAAAGGATTCTAATATAAACTGCTTGATTCCTTGTTACTCATTCATGATAAAAAAAAAGTGAAAGATATATTGAATAACACTTTTTTTTTTTTTTGCGGTACGCGGGCCTCTCACTGTTGTGGCCTCTCCTGTTGCGGGGCACAGGCTCCAGACACGCAGGCTCAGCAGCCATGGCTCACGGGCCTAGCCGCTCCATGGCATGTGGGGTCTTCCCGGACCGGGGCCCGAACCCGTGTCCCCTGCATCGGCAGGCGGACTCTCAACCACTGCACCACCAGGGAAGCCCAACACTTTTTAATTATGTTTTAATGGTGATCCTACTTTTAAAGAAACTCTGGAAAATGTAGAAAAGATCATTGAAAAATAAGTAATATATGCTTTGATGACAATGTTGTTATCTTACTTAGGATATATTTACCTACTCATAAATCATTTATAAATAAAGGGGGAAGAAATGTGTACTTTCACCTCATTTGCTCTGTTGACAAGAGGCAGTGTGAAATTCATTCATCAACAAGGGATAGGTCACCTTATTTAAATTAATTAAGGTGAGATAAATTTTTGAAATCTTTACTAGCGATAGCTATATGTTTGCATATTCCTGGTATTTAGTGTAAAATAAATCATGAAAGTCTTTATTTTACAGAATTGTAAAAATATATCTTGAAAAGTTAAATTATTGACAGAGTGATGTAAAAAAGTTTACTATAGACTAATGATGAAGGCAAGGCTTCTTATTATTTTCAGTATTTTCTTAGTATTTTCTCTGCACTGGGAATATTTTATTAATAAAAGTGTATTTTGTTTATGATCTTGAGCAGAGAGCATTTATAATATTGAACCAGATAATTAATTTATCTCAATTGAATTATTATGAAACTATAACTGTTAACAAAATGACTCAGAAGCAAAACAAACCAAAAAAGGAAAACAAAAAGACCTACAACTTTTTAATTGAATGACTAAAGTACGTTTTCTCTACTTACTTTCTCATAATTCTCATAATAAGCATATAACAGGTGTCATTTTTGGTTTTGTTTTGTTTTGTTCTATTTTTCTCCACTTAGCCATCCCATCTGCCTTGATTACCTTCTGGGGAGGCATTTCTACCTGACTCTCAGCCCATGTAGTGTGGTGCTGTTGAGTGCACCCTGGTCCTAGACTTGACAGGGATTCAATCCCTGTTCCAAACACAACACAGCATCTCCCAAGCCACAGTGATTGCTTCAGGATAGTTACCTGACTAATGCCAAGCCACTCAAGTTCAATCAGGACCATATTGGGTATCCTTACTTCAGTGACAGGGAAAGGATTTAAGGCTATGAAAAGACCCATTCAAAATTATTAGAGGAAATAGTACCTAATGCTCACTACAGGACTAGGAATAGACCTACGAACCAGACTAGAAAATCTTAGAATTCACAGAGAAGTGGATAGAGTACGAGAAGTCTTGACTCAATAGAGGGAAATAATTAGCTTTAAAGTAAATATGACTCTAGCTCTTCCTTACAAATATTAAAAAGCAAGACCTGAAAGAATCAAACTGTTGCCCAGCAACTTAACTGCATCAAGGAAAAACCTTAATCATATTTTTATGAATACAAAAGTATCCTGCACCCAACAAGTTATGATATCGAATTAAAAATTACCAGGCATGCAAAGAAGCAGGAAAACACAACCCATAATGAAAAAAAATTAACAATAGAAACTGATTCAGAAATGACACAGATGTTAGAATTAGCAGGCAAAGACACCGAACAATTATAACTGTAGACCTTATCTTCAAAAATTTAAGTGGAAACATGAAGATATTTTTTAAAAGACCCAAATTAAATTTCTGGAGATGAAAACTACAATGTCTGAGATGAAAAATACACTGTATATGATTAAAACACTGAGATAAAAATACACAGATTAGACACTAAAGAAGATAAGATGAATGAATTTGAAGACTTCACAATAGACACTATACAAAATGAAACCAAGAAAAAGATGGGAAATAAGGAAAGGGCATCAGTGAGCTATGGCATCTACATAAAAGTAACTAAAAAGTCACACAAATGTAACTAGTCAAAAAGGAGCATGTTCATCAAGGTTACAGAATATGCAACTGATATACAAACATCAATTGTGTTTCTATATACTAGCAACAAACAAAGTTGAAATTGGAAAACAATATAATAGCATCAAAATACAAAATACTTAGAGATAAATCTAATAAGAGTTGTACAGTCTGTACACTGAAAACTAAAGACACTGATGAGAGAAATTTAAGACCTAAAAATTGTAGAGATATAGTGTGTTGATGGGTCAGAAGACACAATATCATTAAGATGCCAGTTCTACACAAATTGGTTTATAGATCCAATGCAGTCCCAGTCAAAATACCAGCAAGCTTTTTTAAACTGACAAGCTAATTCTAAAATTCATATGGAATTACAAAGGACCTAGAATAAGCAAAACAAGTTTGACAGAAAAAATCACAGTTAAAGGGCTAACACTAATTTCAAGCCTGTTGTAAAGCCACAATTATCAAGATGATGTGGCATTTGAATAAAGATAGACAACTAGATTAACAGAAGAGAAGAGAGAGCTGAGAAATAGACCCACACATGTTGGACAACTTATATTTAACAAAGATGCAATGGAGAAAGAAATGGTGCTAGAATAACTGAGTATCCATTTGCAAAGGAAAAAACACCTTGGATCCACATGTTATACCGTATATAAAAATGAACTTACAATTGATCATATTCTTAAATTTAAAATGTAAATATATAAAACTTCTAGAATAAAGTATAGTAGAAAATAGTGATCTTGGGTTTGGCAAAGATTTTTTTAAACAGGGCACAAAAATCATGAACTATAAAAGAAAGTTACTAAGTTGGACTCTAAATTAAAATGTTTTACTCTTCAAAAGACACTGTTATGAACATGAAGTCAAGCCCTTTCATGAGAAACTGTTTGCCAAACACATATCTGACAAAGGACTTGTATCCTAGAATATGTACCTAAATATTTCAACTCAGTAATGAGACAAACCACCCAATTAAAATGAAAATTTTGAACAGGGCCAACAATTTGAACAGAAACATCACCAAAGAAGATTTACAGATAGCAAATAAGCACATGAAAAGGTACTCCATATTCTTAATCATTAGGGGAATGCAAATTAAAACCACAGTGAGATGAAACTATTTACTAGAATGTTTATTGTAAAAAAAGATCAACAATATCAAGTGTTAGAGACAATGAGAAGAAATGGGAGTCCTCATATATTGCTTGTGAGAATGTAAAGTGGTACATCCAATTTATAAAACAGTTGGGAAGGTTCTTTAAAAGTTTAATGTACACCTACCTTATGATCTAGCTATTTCACTCCTAGCTACTTATCCAAGAAAAATGAAAGCATATGTCAGTTAAGTTTTTGTATCTTTATTCATTTATCCTGACAGGAAGCACAAAGTTGCTGGGTCAGAGAGCAAAGCAATTATTTACTCACGGAGCATCTTAGTGCCATTCCTTCATGCCTCAATAATCCACAGCTGACACAGTGCGGGCCTAACGGTCCTGTGCGTGGGGAGGGATTTTCACCACAGGAGAGGAATTCCAAAATTATGAATTTTATATAGAGCAGCTGGCAAATATATCCCTTTTTTCCCTTCCAGAGAGAGAGAGAGAGAGAGAGAGAGCAAGGTTTGAATGTAAGCAAAGCCTCTCTGGGGAGGGGAGAGAAAGTCTCTAGGGTCATTATCCTCTGAAATGTAAATAAATAATGTCTTTAGGGAGAGATAAGACTTCACATCTGTCTGGTTGTCTCTATCCTTAAGGATACTACTCAGTTATCTCTTAACACAAATGCCAGTGTTCTTTGCTCAGAAAACTCTGACCCATACAGAAAAGTGAAAATGTTCATTGAACATTGTTTCCCAACAATGTCCGTATACAACTTGTACATGAATGCTCATAGCCCCAAACTGGACACAGTACAAGTGTCCAGCAACAGATCAATGAACAAACAGTTGTGATATACCCACACAATGGAATACCACTCAATAATAAAAAAGCTATGAACGGGCTTCCCTGGTGGCGCAGTGGTTGGGAGTCCGCCTGCCAATGCAGGGGACACAGGTTCGTGCCCCGGTCCGGGAGGATCCCACATGCCGCGGAGCGGCTGGGCTCATGAGCCATGGCCGCTGAGCCTGCGTGTCTGGAGCCTGTGCTCCGCAACGGGAGAGGCCAGAGCAGTGAGAGGCCCGCGTACCACAAAAAAAAATGTCCTGCTGTATAGCACAGAGAACTATATTCAATATCCTATGATAAAGCATAACGGAAAAGAATATTTTAAAAAAAGAATAGAAGTATACAACCACATGGATGAATCTCAAAAAAAAAAAATTGTGCTGAATAAAAAATGCCAGACCAAAAAAATAATCATACTGGATGATTTCATTTATATATAAGTCTAGAAAATGCAAATTAATTTATAGTAATGAAAAGAAGATCAGTGGAGGCATGGGGAGAGAGACTGGGATGGGTAGGAGGGAAGGATTATAAAAGGATACGAGGTAACTTTTGTGGGTATATATTCATTATTTCGATTGTAGTGATGGTTTCATGGGTTTATCCAAGTGTCAAAACCTATCAAACCATACACTTTAAATATGTGCAGTTTATTTTATATTACTGTGATACAGCTGATTGAAAAAATTAGAAAAATCAGCCCCTCTAGAAATTATTTCTTTGAATTTCTGGTTTATGATTATATGGGGAGAGAAAAGAACAAAAATAGTTTCTCCTACTGTCAGGGAGATTATAAAGGCCACAGTGGTCAAGTGCCTCAGGATCACACTTAACCTGGGGGTTAGACTTAGGTGATCTCAGTCTGGGGACTGATGGAACGAGAGGAAATACTTCAATCCATGTGTGAGGCTGCTCCAGTGCTAAAATAACATCTATGGTGTGTGATAAAGCTATGGATAAGTGGCTATATTGGTAGATTTATGAGATGACAACTGATTTTTAAAATGCAGTGGATAGCATTGCTGTGAGGCTGAAATGCTGAAAGCCAAAGAAATTTATGGTCATATTGCTCAGGGTCAGGAAAATATTAAATCCTCCTTGGCTAGTTCTGGCTGGCTCACACCTTTCAAAAGGTGATATGGTGTGAAAAATGTTAAACCTGAAGGTGAGGCAAATTCTGCAGATCAGGATGCTGCCAAAGAATTCAAAAATACCTGTGAAGTGTTACACAGAGAAAGGGTTATGTGGAAGAACAGGTTTTCAGTACAGATGAGACTGGCTTGTTTAACAAGTACATTGGAAAATGAACCTGTATAATGGCAAGGGGTGTTTTGGTTGATGAAAATTTTGTGGCCAGAGACTCATAGGAGCCTAACCTTGTATTTCTCCCTGGAGCAATAGTTCAGCGTTGGTAGCAACCTTATAGAACATAACTACTGCAAATAGCGAGAATCAGCTGTATATATTTAATCACCTTTGTGTTTTGTCTCCAAATGGAATTTCTTCGCTACTTTATGTCAGTGAGTAATCCTTTTTATAACTGTTAGATATTTATTTCCCTAAACAAATTTTTGTACAACTCTGGTCTGTTCCATGTGTGAACAATCAGACACTTTCAGACTCTATGCATGAAAAATTAAAATATGCAGACTATAGGTAAAGATTTAAAAATTTCCTCTCTATGGCCACATCACAATCCAACCAGAAAAGTTTCTAGTAAACGCATGAGCCTGGCTTGGGTAGGGGACTGATCTTTGTAGTTGTTTTATTATTTTTAGAGGCATAGAACTCTATCATATACCTAGGGGTGGAAGAACCACAGCACTTAACACTACTGTTAGAGGCTTCCTGCATTAGAGTAAGAGTTACACATGTAGGACGTGAGGGACATGATTTAGTAGAACGTATAATAAGGTGATTAGGTTTACTATACTTTTATTTAAAGACTTTATAAGTAAATCAGTGTTATTATTCTTGAGGTAAATTGTTATGGTTGTTTTACTTCCTTTTCTTATATTTAACACGTATTTTCTATAATCTTGTCTCGTACAACCATTATGTAAACAATCTATATCATAGAAAGACACAGAGGTTATTAAACAGGTAAATAAGATCACATGGTATATTAAGATGGTGAGAAACTCCATTTCGGTTTTTCAAACTTAGTATTAACCATCTGCCAAGTTATAGCTGCGGAACTAGCCATATGTTTAAATCATTTCTCTTATTCAGTGTACACAGTTTAAAAAAAGTCTTTAGCGGCTATTCTCCAAAAACACTGCGGAATGAATCTCAAGATATTTTCTTATTAACACAGGACAATTATTTTGAAGGAGTTTAGTTACAGTGATTAATAAGGAAATAACTCCTTGTATTACATTGAATACTTTTCAAGTGATGTCATTATGTCTGCTTTTAGCTTTTAATTATTCATCGAATTTAGTAAAATTAGAAACTTTACATATATAATATATGTAAAACTGAAGCATACTATTTTCTTTTTCTAAAAGTTTCTTCTAATTATATATTTGGCAAGTACAGGATTTTTCATATTGAACTTGGTAAAGACTGTTAAATTGACTGTTTATACTTTATATGGAAACTTTTATTAGTCTATTGCCAAGAGCATAATGTTTGATTTATTGGCTTCTAGTTCTGCTAACTTCTGATATCATTTATAACTACGAAGAAAAATAATTAAATTTTTTTCATTTGAGCACACCCCTGTTCATAGCAGCATTATTCACCATAGTCAGAAGGTGGAAGCAACCCAATTGTCCATCAACAGAGGAATGGATAAACAAAATGTGGCATGTTCATACAATAGAATATTATTCAGCCTTAAAAAGGAAGGACTTTCTGACACATATTGCAACATGGATGAACCTTGAGGACATTATGCTAAGTGAAACAGGCAGTCCCCAAAAGATAAATACTGTCTGGTTCCATGTATATGAGGTGTCTAGAATAGTCAAATTCATAGAAACAAAGTAGAATGGTGGTTATCAGGGGCTGGGGAGAGGGAAAAATGGGGAATTGTTTAATGGGTATAGAGTTTCAGTTTTGCAAGATCAAAAAGTTCTAAAGATTAGAGACTGAAACTACACATATGGCAGTAGTAGACGTTATAGTATAGGGAAACAAGGACAGGACGTTGATCTGATTTCCTCATAAACTTGCTGAAAACTTCTGGTTGATCAATCTTTGAACCTCAATTTCTTCAGGTGTTTAAGGAGTAGTTTGGACTGGACAATTCTTGAGGCACCTTCTGCCTTTAACATTCTGTGATTTTGATCCACTGCCCATGCATAGCACAGGAGAAACATGGCTGAATAGCAGTTCATTTGAAAAAGTGACATGACTCCCAAAAATGCAAATATAAACTTAGATTAATTAATAAAAGCATAACCCATTAGCAAATGGAGATCTGTTAAGAGGAGAGGGATCTGAGTGGAGAAGGGCCTTGGGGTCCATGGTGGATATAAATGAAGTAAGGAACTGGATGAGAGAAGACTAAAGAGGCATGATGACTCTCAATAAATATTTTAAATGCTATCCCATGGAGGAAGGACTCGTTATCATCTGTGAGTACCACTGGGCAGAGCTAAAAGCCAGGGATCAAGTTCCAGAGAGGCAAGTGCTAGGAAGTATCTAAGATTAAAGAGGCGAAAGCATAGGGAATATAGCCAATAATATTGCAGTAACTTTGTATGATGACAGATGATAGCTAGACTTATTGTTGTGATCATTTTGTAATGTATGAAAATATCAAATCACTATGTTGTACACCTGAAACTAATATAATATTGTAAGTCAATTATACTTTAATTAAACAAAAAACTAAATAGGTAAAGGCTAGATAATATGCGTGACGGAGTTCCACATGCAGATTCTATGACTTATATTTGTCTGGAGAATGTCCCTGCAGTAAGGTCCCTGGCTACCTCCTTCTAGATCTTTCCTTCTGGTTTCACTAAGCTCTTCCTCTTTCTTACGGTTGCTCTTGTTTCAGAGTAAGCTTGAAGTCTATCCTTAGATTTTTTTTAAAAAATTTAAAATTAAGGTATAATATATACACAGTGAAATGCACAGATCTTTTTTTAAAATTTTTTAAAATTTATTTATTTTTGGCTACGTTGGGTCTTTGTTGTTGCATGTGGGCTTTCTCTAGCTGTGGCGAGCGGGGGCTACTCTTCGTTGCAGGGCATGGGCTGCTCATTCTGGTGGCTTCTCTTGTTGCGGAGCATGGGCTCTAGGTATGCGGGCTTCAGTAGTTGTGGCATGCGGGCTTCAGTAGTTGTGGCATGCGGGCTCAGTAGTTGTGGCTCGCAGGCGCCAGAGCACAGGCTCAGTAGGTGTGGGGCATGGCAGGCGCTAGAGCAGAGGCTCAGTAGTTGTGGCGCATGGGCTTAGTTGCTCTGCGGCATGTGGGATCATACTGGACCAGGGCTTGAACCCATGTCCCCTGCATTGGCAGGCAGATTCTTAACCACTGTGCCACCAGGGAAGCCCTGAAATGCACAGATCTTAAGCATATAGTTTGATGAATTTTGAAAGGTATTTAACCTCCATTTAACCCACATCCTACTCAAAATATAAAACATTTTTAACACCCCAGGAAATTCCCTTGGACTGCCTTTCATTCAGTCCTTTCCCTAAGAGATAAATACTGTTATGACTTTTATCCATGGATTATTTTCTATTCTTCATATAAAGGGAATTACATGATATGCACTCTTTTCCGCCTGACTTCTTTTACCCAATGTAGTTTTTTAGGGATCCATATTGTATAAATAGTTTGTTCTTTTTATTGCCGAGTAATATTCCATTTTATGGCTATAATACATTTAGTTTATCCATTCTCCTAACAGTGAATATTTGGGCTGTTTTCCACTTTTTGGCCATTTAAAGTAAAACTGTTATGAACATTTTTTAAACAAGTCTATGGACTTACGTTTTCATGTCTCTTCAGTAAATATCAAGGCATGGAATTACTGGGTCATAGTATAGGTGCATGTTTAACTTTATAAGAAATTGCCTAAGAGTTTTCCAAAGTTGTAGTATTTTACACTTCCACCAGCAACGTAGGACAGTTCCAGTTGCTCCACATCCTTACTAAAATTTTGTACTGTTAGTATTTTCAATTTTATCTATTTTAGTAGGTGTGAAATGGTATCTCAGTGTGATATACCATTAGTTTTCACTAAATGAAACTACGTTTTTCGTGAATTTTGAAAATTCTCAGGCAGAGTTTTGACCTCTGCTAACTACAATTGCATAACATTTTGTAAGACCTTGATGGGCTGCAATTACCAGTAAGTTTGACACATAGCAAGAACAGAGAGCACAATTTTATCATGGGAGGGGGTTTGGAGAGAGCCAGGATAAATACAATGGTTTTTGTTTCAATGGATCTATAAAGCCTGTGAAATTCATTGCAGTATTGTGAGGTGTGTCAGTTTCTGTACATGTGTGTCTGTGTATGTCTATGTGTGCGTGTTTGTGACTTTTACTAGGCAGTGAACCATGAAAGTCTAAAAGTGACCCATGATCTTCAGGAAAAAATAGTTAAGTAGGTAATTGATGCTTGGGAATATTGTTTCCAATTTTTTCTACATATACTGTTAATGTTGGATGAGCAATTTATTAATATTTGCAAGAATTTAAATAACTATAATTTATATTTGTTGTATGTTTCATCTTCTTCCCATTTCTCTAGCTCCCTGCGGAACTAAATAAAAACACTGACCCTGCTCAGCATCACATAATGTGCTACAAAGCTTGAGCTTTGCTCAGCTGCTTTAACATGTTAGAACATAGGGCCTCGCTTTAAGGGGAGTTTCATCAACTTTTAGAAAGCTTACTGTTCATGTTTGTCTAATCCCATAAGAGTTGAATGGTCTCAGAATTTTCACTCTCCATGAAGAAATAAAAGACGGAAAAGACCCATTCGGCAGCCTGGTCCTGTACCAATGAAGGATTACCTTCTCAATAGCCCTGGAGATAATTTTCACTTTAGCAATATTAAATTACTAAACTTGAACCGCTTGCCTTAGGAGACCATTTCAGAGAACAAATAACTGCTTGGGCTTATACCAGTTCTATATTTAAATTATAATATAAAGTGTTCTAAGCACTAAAAGCTAGATCAATCCTGATCAACGTCAGTAGCTTAGATTATCTTTGCCAACTATGTGTTACTGATCCTCTTACTCTTCAGATTTTCATTTCAAAAACAGTGAACGTTATCCCTATCTGTAAGAGGAATCCACAAGTATTTACAGTAAAAGAAAAACTTCTTAACCTTTTAAATTTGGGTCTGAGAGTCTTCCTTGAGTTGACCATAAATTGGTGGCAAAATCCGTACTGGAGTGCGAAACAGGCCACAACAGTCTTGATTTTGTTGCAGTAAAGCAGCAGGAACCTGGCGTTGCTATCTACAGTGGATACAGCATTCTCTGTATTGCCACCTAAACTTTGATCTTTTCTTCTTGGGACTGGTTTGGTGTGAGACACAAGGATTGCAGAGCCACTTTAGTTCTTATTTTATATAATTAGCATTGACCACCATCTTCTTTTTTTGGCCACTACCTTTCTGAAATCTCCTGCTTACCATCATGTCTGCTGTCACATGACCAAAATGGTTTGTTGTAGATCTGAGAGCAAAATCCCAGATTTATATAGGCTCTCAGATTTGTGTGGATGTGAATCTTACTGTGTCACTTTTCCTTGTGCATTACAAGATTTATATTATTGCCTTTTCTTTGTTTTGCTTTCTCTTAGATTCTCAGCAGTCTAGTTTCTGGTCCATTAAAATCACGTCCTTATCACCAATTCCAAGTGTATAATCTCATTACTTATCCTTCTGGAGTTCATCATTGCCTTTGTTTCTTTTTCCTCCTTGAAATCACACTTCAGAATCTAGAGGAATAGTTGTTTCCTCCATTCTTGTTCTTTTATTTTAGATGGATCTTTTGACCTTTGTCTAAGGGTTTTTTGCTTTAACTTATCCCAGTTACCATCATTCTCTGGGAGATTGTTTTCTTAAGGCTGCTACCAATTGCTCTATATTTCCCTCTTTTTATTGGGGTAATTTGTGTTGGAAGAAAGCATGTAATTATAAAAGGTGTGTCTTAGGTATGACTGGTGAACCTGGCACACAGCCTTGTAAAGTTAGAAATCCAATCTCATCTGTACTCCAAAGTGATAAGATGCTGGCATGTTGAATCATGCAAACAGACCTCACAAAAGACGAGTATAAAAACAAGAATGTAGCTTATTAATTTAAAATGAGAAATATAGCTAATAGAAAAATCAGGTATTTCTCTTGGCATGACTTGCCCCCCCTCTCTCTATAGGCCAACTACTTGGGATTAGTGATGATATAATTAGAGTGAGGGGTATTAGTTAAATGGACTTGATGTGTAATAGCAACCATCTTTAGGAGCTTATGGTGTCCAGCTATATAACAGAAATACTCCAGCCAGGTCAGGTCTATGCTTGTGCCTGCCTGGAAAGGTATCTTCTCTCCTGTAAGTGTTTGTCTTACCATAGTGGATGTTTACCTCTGTGACAATCTTTTTTTGTGCTCTTACAGCTGCACAATCTTTTTTTGAATGACGTTTTCTTAGCTCAGTTATATCAATAATGTTGATTAGGTTATGGTCAATTCTTGCTGGCCAAAGACCATGTCTTTATATCTACTGTATTTGCTTTCTTAGTTTAATTATTGGAGGAAAATCCCAACTGCCCTTATTTTCCCCTGTGTTCTTTCATGACTTTGATAACCATCCATTTGATTACATACGAATTTGTATTTTTTAAAATGCAGGTCATGCTATATCCAGAGTACTATTTTGATATTTGCTCTGAAAATAATATGGCAAAACAATATGCATGCTTCTAATTCCCCTCCTATCTACTTCTAAGCACCTGGCAAATATCCTTTCCTATTATATTTAACATATTTCTTTCTGGAGGCATATGTATACTCTGTACATTGGGTAAAATAATGTATGTAAGGAAAACTGTAGGTTGAAACAGGAATTTGAAGCTTCAGCATTTGTAGTAATTTATGAGACGTAGCAGGCCCTGTATTAGAAGTAGAGATGAGCATGTTATCATATTTGTCTCGGGATTCAAAGTATCTTAGATGAGGTAGATATACAGCTGTGCTATAAGGAGGGCAGGGGCTTCTGAGAAGTCATATTTGAGCTTTTCAAAAAGCGAGTAGAATTTTCCTGGTCAGGCTGAAGGAGCACACTGCTCATGTGTTTGGGGAAGTTGAGTTTGGCTGTAAGTGGAATACAGAGCAAGAGGTGAAGGTGATGAGGGCAGAGAGATCAACAGGTGATTCTGAAGACCTTCTCTATGCTGATTAGGGATCTTGACCTCTTCCTATAGGCCAATTGAAGCAATTGCAAATACAGAGCTAGAACTTGAGAGAGAGAGACAGAGCTGGAGACATGGATTTGGGAGAGATCATAGACCACTGAAGCTGACTCCAATCAGAGACAGCCAGTAGATAAAGAAGAGAAATTAAGAGGTTCAGGAGGGCAAGAATCCATCCCTTGGTGTGGTCATGGATTCTTGTTTGGGAATGAATTGAGAGACCAAAGCATATCTCATGGATATTAGGGAATATCTATGCAAAGCAGATATTCTGGAAATCCCTGAAAGTGTCCTATTGAAAGGTGATTCTTCCAGACAAGAATCAACCAGTAAAGGGTCTCTCCACCTCCCATCCCACAACCCCTGGGTTGTGTTTGGACTACAGCCTTGCAAACATAAGTCAAGTAGTGTAATGACTTTAGTTGTAAAAATTGTCACAATAGTCATTCATTTATCATACCCTGAAGCCTCTGACACTCATTTTTTTTAATGATTTCTAAACTTTGTCATTTATTTTTGAATTCCATGCCTTGTGTTTCTTAATTTCTTTAGTCAAGTAATAAACTTTCTTTTCCATCAACTTTATTTCTTCTAACTCCTTTCTTTTGACACCACATTGAAAATGATCCTCACCCTTTACAGTTTTCACATGTCCATGTGTTTCTCTTTGCAACAGAGTCCTTTCCTGGTTTCAGAGCACTCTTTCAGTGTCCTTCTGTACATCTTTATATATGCTCTGTCCTTTCCCTTGCCTCCATTCAAATAACCATCCCCTCCTTTTTCTTACTTCATCTAGTAAAGCCTTGTTTAATATTTTTCCCCACTATCCCTTTTCTTAAATAATTTACTGGTCTCTGTCAATCTCTTCTTAAGTTTAAAGCTTGCTTTGAAAGAAGGCCTTCCTTAATTTATCTCATAGCATACCTTCATCAATCTTAGATACTACTTCTGAGAAAGGAACTGTCACATTTGAACAGTTGTCCAGTTTGGGATGTACACTTCTTGAAGGAATGGATTGTTCTTTCATACTCATATATCTTTCCCATATTTTTGAACCTTTAAAATCTGTTATCTATCATGAATAGAATTCTAATTGAAAAAGATTTGAAACCAATGTTTCTAGAATTTATAGGTCCTGGTACTACACCATGTGTGCACATATATTTATCATGTGGAGAGGGTTCATAATTTTAGCTAATTCTTAAAGGTCTCCAGGATGAAAATAAACACGCTTACTTAAGACTATAAGGGTCAAGATCTTACCTTCAAGTTTTGCAAGGAATAAGTTTAATTAGCTTTTTATATGAACTTAAAATAGTTGTGTATAATTGATCTCACTACTTTTCTTTTTTACCCTGTCTGGTTGGTATTAATATTACGTTTTATTAACTTACAGATCATTTTCAACAAGATTTTATATTTATGTACTGTCTTCCCACAAAATTAGCTATTTTATAATGATTCTGAATGTAGCTTTACTTCAATTTGTTCTTTGAAAAAACTTATTTTTTTCAAAGAACAAAATCAGAAACAGGAAAATGGGAGCTTCTGGCAGCCTAGCAGCAAAGTGTGTAATTTTCTAGCCATTCAGCTGCCACCTGCCCTGCCACCAGAGATTCAGTCTAATTATACTCGCTGATCTGAGCCAGCCACTGAAAGAGATATGATGTATGTGAAAGGGGAGGTTCTTTGAAGAGTTAAAGCAATCTTTCTTTAAAAGCTTGCTCTGTTTTTGCCTTGATGCGTGCTTTCACTGACTCTTCCTGCCCACAATGTAAACCTAGATTCCATACAAGTAGGTGACAGAGCGGAAGCTGAAGGTACTAACATTAATCACAGGAAGTTCAATTTTTCTAGCCTTCAGTTCTACCAAGTGACAGGGTGATTTTTACTTTTCTCTTCTAGAATCCTAATGTGCTGAATGATATTTAGGGTTCACACTCTCCTCAAAGTATCCAGATGTCAATCTGACAAATGACCGTGTTTTCTATAAGATGCCAGGGATTGATTGGATCGTGGACGCATCTGGCTTGTTTTCTTTTTTCCAGCAAAGGGGAAGGTTTGGTAAGTTCTCACCTGCCCTGGGGTCAAGGTTCTGGTTGACCCTTTGGAATCAAGTAGTGATTCTCCATTTCTAAATGTGTCAAAGGCTCCCATGGCGATCAGCTTATCTGACATTGATATAGATACTGCATGTTTAGTTTAGTGGCTTTTCACTTAGTATTTTAATTCCTATAACTAGAATATTGGGGAAGTGATGTTACATGTATTTAGATTAAATGCATATTTGTTGGATAATCAGTTATGACTTTTGAAGCTATATTTTATTCAGAATCTAAGTAAATTTAATTTATAATAGTGCCTCTTAAGATTTGTAGAATAGGCCTTTTTAGTAAAACCATAGTATAGACAAGTTCGTCTCTTAGTTTAATGTCCAAGTTTCTTCTGGGACAAGTGATGGTGTTATTGCTTTATAAAATAATGCTAATTTTGTCATCCTTTGGATTAAGTTTTAAAGCTTCCTTATTTTAGGAAAATTTGGTTTACTAGCTAAGTGTCTAATTTTCCTGGAACTTTTAAGTTTAAGGTTCAAAGTGTTCCAGTCTAGAGACTTCAGTCAAAACTCACTACTGCTCCTTGTTTCTGCCTCTTTTCATTTTGCTGACTTTAATGTATCATCTTTTTCCTCAAAGTATTTCTCACCTCCTCCCTATGCACTATTTTCCTAAATTACTTTGACTATATAAATATGACTTGTTATACTTCTTATAAGAGTATTTTAATAGTAAAATCAGTGGATGTGGTAGGCAGTGCTGGATGGTGTATTAGTTTTCTAATGCTGTGTAACAAATTACCACGAACTTAGTGGCTTTGACACAATACCCATTTATTAGCTCAGAATTCCATAGGTTAGAGGTCCAGCTCAGCGTGGCTGTGCTCAAGGTCTCACAGGCTGAAATCAAGACATCAGCTGAAGTGAGTTCTTGCCTGGAAGGTCTGGGGGAAAATATCTTCCTGCAAGCTCATTCTTCTTGGCAGAATTCAGTTCCTTGAGGTGATAGTCGGAGGTCCCCATGTCCCTGCCTGCTGTCAGCTGGGGGCAGTCTAAGCTCCTGAGGTTGCTACCTTCCTTGCCTTGTGACCTTCCCCATCACCCAGCCAGGAAAGGTGCCTTGAGTTCTCCTTGGCTTCTTGGCATATTTAAGGGCTATGTGATTAGCTTAAAACCATCCAGATAATCTCCCTTTGTTAAAGACAACTGATTCAGGTCCTTAATTACATCTGCAAAAATCCCTTCATTGCAGTACGTATATTAGAGTTTGATTGTATAACTGAGAGAAGCTGTGTGTACACCAGAGGCTGAGAATTTGGAGGGACATCTTAGAATTCTGCCTGCCACAGGTGGCCAACCTATCTGTCATTCCTAATTCCTTTCTCCCATACCATATGCATTATAGAAGCTGGAAAGCCACTGGTTTTCCAGGCTCACCTCCAGGTAGGATAACTATTTGACCTGGCCAATGAACCATTGGGAATTCACCAGAAAGCAGCTGAGAAACCTTTCCTGATAAAATAAACAGGTATTCCCAGAGCTTTTCCTTCCTGTATGGAATATAGGAATGATTCTTTGAGCTACATTGGCCACCTGGTGACCATGAGATGACAAACATGTATACCAAGCCATCTGGGTACAGGTATGCACATGTTTCTCTTGACCATCGATTGATGATGTTCTTGTTTGATAAAACAGTGCTAAGGTGGTGGAGAAAAAATATCAACAGTCCTTGAGGGCATTGTTGAGCTACTGTGTCAGGCTTAGATCTTTACACTTCCAGACTTCTTAATTTTGAGCAACAATTAATTGTGTTTACTGACAAAGCTGCTACTATTCGTGCTCAAAACACTGCTAACGATAAAAGGCAACAGGGTAAATTAATATTTATGAGTAGTTACTAAGTACCAGCCATGGTGCTAGATGTTTTATACATTATTTCACTAATATTCACAGCAATTCTGTTAGAAAGGAATTCGTATTATTCTTGTCCAGAGTTCTGCTCTCACAGAGATAGCATGTGCTGGAGTACAATTTCAAGACAAATCTGCCTGGCTCCAAGTGCCCATATTTATTTCACTAAATCATGCTGCATCTCTTAAAGGTTTAGTTCTATTCCTGATGGCCTCTTAATCCTGTTCCTTCTTAATGCTTCATCATAATAATTTTGGTATTTTGCATGCTTATAGGTACATGACAGTAGTATAAGTATTTAGAAACTCTATGCTATGGACTGAATTGTGTCCTCCTCAAATTCATATATTGAAGCCCTAACCCCCAATGTGATGGCATTTGGAGGTGAGGCCTTTGGGAGATAATTAGGTTTAGATGAGGTTATGAGGGTAGGGTCCTCATGATGGGATTAGTACCCTTATAAGAAGAGACATCAGAGTCCCCACCCACTCCCGCCATGTGAGGACACCAGGAGAAGGTGGCTGTCTGCAAGCCAGAATGCAAACTCTCACTCACACCTCACCACGCTGGCACACTGATCTCAACTTCCAGCCTCTATAACTGTGAGAAATGCATTTCTGTTGTTTAAATCACCCAGTCCATGATATTTTGTTATGGCAGCCTGAGCACACTAAGACAGGTGATAACCTGCCAGGTCCCCCTTCTCCTGAATCAACATCCCCAAAGCCCACCCTCCACTTTGGACGTAGTAGATGTTGACTGTACTCTTCAGTCCTTGCAAACTATCAGGACTTCTTATCTTTGCTCCATAACCAGATGAATTTAAACCTTTCACTAGGGGCAGAAGAAATTGCTGAAGGCAAGAAAAAGTATTTAGATTATCTATCTTTCCAGAAAATTTATGTCTGCCTGGGGACTATTCTTCCAAGTTAGTCCCTGGGAGAGGTCTCCAGCCACTGTGGGCATTTTAAATGGGTGTAACTCACTTCTGTAAACACCTGATCTCTGCCCCTTAGACCACTCTATTATTCATGTTTCTTCTAAAGGAAGATCTCTGGGGTCATGAAACTTCAATCTAAATCTTGAACTTATCATAGCTCTGTCATCCTTGCAGTATATCCTCAGAAGGCACCAAGCAATGTGTATATACATTATCACTAGCTAGAGCATTGAACTCCAACCCCTACCTTATCTTTTATTCCAGTGAAGCTGGTCTAAACCACAAGTGAGCCTCAAGAACATTTTTACCTTCATTCTATAATGGACCAGACTAAAAGCAGAAAAAGGCTTTCTCCTCCCACTAGATACATATATGATTTTGCCCTTAGTGTCCACTCAAAAAACAGGGAGAGAAAATTGGGAAAGAAGAAAAGGGGAACTTCATCTCACATTGGTGGAAGTGCCCCATTTGTGTCTCCTGCCTTTAACACCACTCTGGTCCCATAAGGCTTCCTTATTAAAAGGTATTGTTATTCCACCCTCCTCCTTAACTTCCTCAACTCATCTTAAATGGGAGTGAATGGAAAGAGCTCTGTGGAGATAAATGGAAACAGGTCCCTCCAAAAGAGTGGTTCTATTCAAGTTCAATGTATAATTCCACTTACTAAAAGCTGTACCTCCATAGAATCTGGCCTCATGGTCTCCTTAGAACTACATTTTGTTCATCTTTTCAAGAGGAGAAGTTCAGACGTAGAAGTGAGGAGTAAAGAAAAATTTGAGCTCCCACTTCTGCAGTGATTTTCAAAGTCTTTAGCCACATACACTTTATTCTAATAAAACCTTACCTGGACTCCCATTTTTACAACTCTAATAAATTCAGAGATTCTCTGGTTGAACAAAGGAGTAGGCGGTAGCCTAGGTAGTTGGAGCACTGTTGGAAATAACTGACTTAGAGGTTAGAAGACGTGACCAATATCTCCTGGTCCAGGCCCATACTCCTAACATGCAGGTAGAAAATAGGTCATGGGGATGGAGAGAAGACTGGGCCTGAACTTTAGCAAGTCCACAGCTATCTTTTGTCTTATTCACTTTGACAGTTGGTGTGTACCATGTATAGGCAGAGGCTAAGTCCTGTTGAGCTGGTACATGAAACCTTTTTCTGCTGCATAAAATGTCTTCATTCAAGAGGTTTATGGTTTCTAGACAGCACTCCTGACCTGCTTCAGTCAACGCAGGAGAAAAAAGATAGGTGCAAGATACTCCAATTAGGCTCCAGCATCTCCTTCGTCTGTACCCTTACACATACTATAAGGAGAACCAAACTCAAGTTATTTTTTAAGAATCAGAATTTCAGAAAGCCTGACTGTGAGTTTCTTAGGGTCACAGAGCTTTCCTGGTGCCCAGGGCAGAGGATGGAGAGACCAGTGTTATCTGCTCAGTCCACTTCCAGGTTTCTTTTACAAGCTCTGATGATCTGTTGATTTTCTTGCTATCAGGTCTGTTTCTGCACATGAGTAATTGGGGGCAGAGGCTGACCCTGCTGTTGTATAGAAGTAATTGATGACAGTAAATTTATCCCTTTGTATTGCTCAGGTATAGAGAGTTCTTTATTTCACACTACATCATAAATTACCCACCTACAGCCAGGTTCTGAAATTGTCTTTCCCAACTTCAGTTAAAGTTCATGGAGTTTGATGTGTGGATTTAGTATAGGATTAATTCCAGAGCCATGACCTTAGACCTTCTTACACATGGGTATTTCATGTATGGCATTTCCTATTAAGATAGAATCTGATTAGAACATAGATGTTTCTCCAGAGAAACATTGGAGAAGCAATGTTTGGTTGCAGAAGCAATCCTCAAATACATGTCTCAATTACCACTAAGCCCCCTCCTTACAAAGCCCTATTGATGTGGACTGTTTTTGCTTTGTTCTTTTGATTATAATTTATTTAACTTTGATTTTCGTGCCACTTTATATTTAACTAGTCATATGTAAAAATATTAAGTTAAAGGAACCATGTGAAAATGTGCCCAAAATAAAAGGACAAGCCCACATTTAGAGTTGTGAATTAGAAGAAAGAATACATAGACTGGAACTAGTGAACACTTGGAACAAAACCCTATCCCATGGTTCCCTCTTCCAAGGCCAGATTCATAATTCCTAGGAACCTAGCCTAGTTTTGACCACCCTCAGCTCAGTTTTCCAGTGTTGCCCTTACCACTGCTGCTATTGACACTAAGTATAATCCCTGTCTCTGCTTAGATAATTGGTGTCCCAGTTATTTCTTTGCTCATCATTCTGTTGTTTTTGTGGATACGCTGAAAAGAAGAAACAGTTTAGTCCCAAATCTATAATCACAAACATGCTTGTCTCACATAGAATTTAGGTATTTAAATGTTTGTGTATATGCCAGGTATAGGAACCAAAACGAAAAATTAGAATCTTGGAGGTTACCTGGGAAATGTTTCTTTCAATTTGGAATGCTCTGACTCTGATGGGAATGTTGAAGTCCTCAAAACAGAAAGTAAATTCACTAGTAAGTTGGAATTTCCAATTTGTTTGTGGACAATCTAATTTTATGTACTAAAGAGGTTATAAATTTCTTTAGAATGTTCTGTGACATTCAGTAGTCAGTGACAGACAGCAGTAGACATGAGTAATGGGCAAGGAAAGCATGATTGTCAAGAAGTAACTAAAATAGACAGTAAAGGAAATGTCCATGTTGCAAGGACTTTGGGGCCCGTAGGGAGAGATCTGCAGAACTCTCGTGGTTCAGCAAGGTCTTGACGACCCCGGATGGAAAGGGAGAGTTGAAATAAGATTTATTCTAGATTTCAAGTCCTCTGTGACATGAGGGAAAGAAGGAGTGAGAAGGAAGCCAAAAGAAAAACTATGAGGTAATTACATACATACCATAGTGGAATAATTGCTAGAAATGCAAAGGGGTTGCCTGTGTGTAGCAAGGTGATGCAGCATTGGGCTTACACTTTAAATAAAACATCTCTGGATCCTATCTCTGTGCCCTTTCCTTTCCAAAAGTCCTTCAACAAGTAGCTTCGCCATTGTAACTATCAGTTCCTTTACCTGTAAAACAGAGGTAAAAATGGTACCTATCTAATAGGGTTATTTAAAGATTAAGTGTTAATGAATATAAAGTGCTGGCCCATGTAAATGTTCTATATATGTGAATTGATACTTATTAATAATTATTGTTCTAATTCTAATTATTCTAATTCACTCCCACATCAAACTTTGGGATCAATCCTACAACAAGGGCTGCCGGGACCCTCTGTCAATAGTCTGAAGTTCAGCACCAGTCTTACTGCAAGTTCTGCTTGAATTACTTTGTCCATTCGTGCATTTATTCATTCAACAGATGTTTATTGACTCTCTGCCCCTGAGGAAATTGTATTCTAGTAGAGAATATTATTATAAACAAGAAATATATTAACAGGCAAGATAATTTTGGCGAATGATAAAGACTATGAAGAAAAGTCAAGTGAAGGAACCAAAGGTGGGTGGAGTTGGGGAGACTGCTGGGAAGTATGGTCAGGGAAGGCCTTTCTCAGCAGACGGCATTTGAACAGAGACCTGCATGAGGAGATGGAGACACCACGGGAGGATATTTTAGGAAAAAATTCCAAGTAGAGGAAATGGTAGAAATAAAAGCAGAGAGATGAGAAAGACTTTGGTATATTCGAGTTTCAGAGCTTCAGAATCAATACCGGAGTACCTAGACCACAGGGAACAAGGATGCTTCTGGGATGAGAAGGGGCTGGTGAGGCTGGGAGGGCAGATCGCCAAGGCCCTGAAAGCTGGGGTGAGGGGTTTGGGTGGTTTTATCCAACTGCCTAATTAAGTTGCTGCTTGATCACCGCAAAAGCCACTCAAACTGGGTATTATCTTTAGACAAGCCTTTAACAATATTTTTGGAGGGTGAGAACTGGAATACAAGTGTTGTTTTAATATAGGGCCTTCATTATTTTAGTGCTTTCAATAACCTACCATATAAGAAGGTAGCAAATTTAGGAACATTAAGTTTTTCAGGATCCCTGTTGATCTCTCCTAAGGGGCCCAATGCCTCAGCCACCTTCCTCTGAACCATCAACACCTTTCTCCTGGGCCATAGGAGCTGTCTGCCACTGCCTCTGTTGATTTATCAGATATACAGATCATCTGGGGTTTTCACTCAAGCTGCAGGCACAGACCTGCGTTAACTCCTAATGCCAGAAGGATTTTTGTTGTTAACAAGATACTTGCATTCAGTTTCAGACTTTCCACTGACCTCCCCAAAGTGAATTTAACCTATATATTCTGATCCCAAGGATCGAAAACCAAAAAAAATTATCCTGAAGTAACACTTATGTGCTCTAGTAAAGAAGTATAATGATGGAAAAAAACATTATTCTGTAGACCAGAGGAGCCCAAATGTGAACCTAAAATGAGGTCAGTCCCTGCATTCACTTTGTATCCAGAGGCCTGGTGACCCATCCTTTAGAAGTCCTATTCACTGAGATGCAGGATTCACTCCTGGGCCTTCCTAAGGTCCAGCAGTACTTTCTCATCAAAATTTATGAATCTAGCTTCAAGTTATTCTCATTAGACGTCCAGGATTAGATTTACCCCTTAAATCTGAGAAGCCTGCCTCTAAGCCAAAGACATCATTCCTTCTCATTCAACACAGATTTACTTGGTATGTACTACGTGCTGTCGTACACAGATGTGTTAGATGTTCAGGTAATAGCACTTAACATTATAGCCCAGACCTGGTCATCTCTGTGGTAAAGTAAGTGCGGAAGTCCCAAAGCTCCAGAGAGTTGACAGTGCTGTGAGTGCACAGAGCAGCATGTTAAGACAGATGGTGGGTCTACGCTGGGAGCTGGGTGAGGAATAGAATTTAGCCACATGTGAGGTGTTGTATTGGGAGGGAGCTGAAACTGAGGGCAGGTTGTATAATTCTGTGGTGATGACAACATGAATCTCTCTGTATATTATTTGAGGAATTACATTATTTTTAAAAGAAAATTATTTAGATAAAACAATTTACAAAGTGATTGAGAGGCAACTTCTTTGTCTCCTGTAAAGTTACCCTCAAGATCTCAAAAGGCTTATGGTAGATTGTATTCCTGGCCCCAGGAATCTGTGGCTTTTGCTGTGTGACACTGCTGTCCCTCCCACTAAAGGTAAAGTGAACTCCCACCTTGACTTTCTGCTTACCCTGTGACTTACTTGACCCATGAGCTGTTAGCAGATATGCAAGCAAAAGCTTGAAATGGACTCACATGATTGAGTTTGCCTTCTTGCACTTTTGCTATCCGCATGAGAAGAACCTCCCCTGGGTAGATGCTGCCTATTCAGCATGGTCCCAGAATGAACATACACAGAGCTGCCCTGATCCAACCTGTAATGAGAAAATAAGCCTAGACCCAAGGAAAACTTAAAGCAGAGCTGACCAGTTTAGCCAGAGCAGATCAGTAAGCCCCTAGCCGAGCCACAAATACTTAGGTAAGAGTAAAGATTGCTGTTTTAAGCCAATGAATTTTGAGTGGGTTTTACATAGCATCATGTGGTAATAACTGACTAATGCAGACAGAGCACAGCTACTAAAAAGCTCACACCAGTGATAGTCCTGCATTTCTGTGTTAGGATTCCTGACTTACTCTTTCTTCTGTCTGGAGCTACATTTGCTGGTTTGTATCCTGGTTTCCTAATACTTGTGGCTGAACACACCCTATCCCCAGTAAAAATAGCTTCTTTACCTTTTATGATTATCCTTTGGCTGGACAACAGCATGACTGCATAGGCCTCTAAGTCATTGATTAATCCTGTGCCCTCATGCTATTCACATGTCCTCTTTATGACCTCTCCTACCTATGGATTTGGACTGACCTTCAACTTCCATCTCCGTTTAATTATTCCTAGAAGAAATGATTTGATATCTTTCTTTCAAGTTATGCATTAGAGGTTGTGCTCGTATACTTATAAAAAGAAGCAATTAGAACACAGATATATACAGAGGGAGAACCATGTGAACACAGGGAGAAGACAGTCATCTATAAGCCCAGGAGAGAGACCTTAGAAGAAATCAACCCTGCTAATATCTTGATCTCTGACTTCTAGCCTCTAGAACTGTGAGAATATAAATTTTTGTTGTTTAAACTACCCAGTCTGTGGTACTTTGTTATGGCAGCTCTAGCAAACCAATACACTGAAAAAGGTGATAAACTAGGATGAGCGCATTTTTTAAAAAAGTACTCAAAGGGCTGCCTGCCAATGCGGGGGACGCGGGTTCGAGCCCTGGTCTGGGAGGATCCCACATGCCGCGGAGTGACTGGGCCCTTGAGCCACAACTACTGAGCCTGCGCGTCTGGAGCCTGTGCTCCGCAAGAGAGGCCGCGACAGTGAGAGGCCAGCGCACCGCGATGGGGAGTGGCCCCTGCTCGCCGCAACTAGAGAAAGCCCTCGCACAGAAACGAAGACCCAACACAGCCAAAAATAAAATAAATAAATAAAATTTTAATAAAAAGATAGCAAAAAAAAAAGTACTCAAAGCACTATGAAAACACAAAGGAGGTATTTTTAGGAGTTGGGGGAAAGAAGGAAGAAGAGAAGTCTATAGAAATGGTAATATTTTGAATTTTAAATGATGAATAAGATGGTATTAAGTAGAAAATATTTCAGATAGAGTGAAAAACATGCAAATACAGGAAGATATGATGAATCATGGAATATTTAGGTAAATGCAAATTGTTTGGTAAAGCTGGAAATGTAAGGAGATAAGCAAAAATAACTACCACAGACATCTTATGCAGATAGTCCATACTTAAAGAGAGCATGTGCTCTTTCCCTAGAACATATAAATTATCTACCATATAAAATAATTTTTGTAACAAAGAGTGATTTCTTCACATTCTATTTCAATTGGACCCCTAGTGTCAAATTGGGTGAACTTTAAAATAGCTTGGCAGCTTGATTCCAATATCTAGCTGCAAAGCTTCTGGAGGAAGATTGATATTCCTGAATTTCTATCAATGTATTCTTACCACCACATAATCATTGCACCAAATGTTCTTCCGTTTTATAGGCTATCTAACTAGCTCCCAAAGATAAAGCTCTGAATTAGTTACAGAGGTTGTAAAATCAGAAAACTTGGGTACTATTTACCATCAAACTGAGCCAGAGAAATTTTTTTTTTTTTTTTCCTTTAGAAGGGCTGGGAATCCATGATTGTTTGGGGTTGTACTGATGCAGGTGAAAAGAGTGGCTGAAGCATTGAGCCTGTAGAAGAAGGAAGATGAGTGAATTTCTGTTATTGGGCTTCTCTCCAAGTTGGCAAATACAAAATCAAACAGCCATGTGCCAGATGTACACGGCTGCTGTTGGGCCATCTGCAGCTTGCTTTTGTGCCATATGCCACTTTTACATTCTGTTGACTGGGGTATCAGAGGCAAAATTCACAATGCAATTGTTTTTGCATTATTCTTGTAAATTTAATCAGAAAAAAAAAAAAGAACTGATATCCAGCTAGGCTAGGGAGTGAGCATAGCATAGATGGTACAGAGATAAGTACTGCTAGGATTGCTTCAGGGTCTTAACTCAAAAGCCAGACGCACCCTTTGACCACACTTTGAGAAAACAAATGACAAAGAGGTGCTATGATCCTGACTCTTTGGTGGCCTTGTTAACTTTGAGTCCTCGTTGAGGCCATTTTTTACTTTTTCTTTTTTTTCCTCTAATTTGTTCCACTTTACTTTTTCCCTTGTCTATGGATAGCAACCCTACTACATACACTAAATAAAAACCTAGCCAATTATTTCCTCTTTATTGAAAATGGGCTGTAGTTGTGGTTTTATATTTCTGAGTTGTTGTCCTACCTGGCACAGTAGTACAACATTAGCAAAAAAAAGATTGCTTTGCAATTTGAATTCCATAGTTAATATAATAATACCACTGACAGGTTGTAAGCAAGGAAAATGGATTATGATATGCTTATATATCATACCCAGAAAATAATTTCTTGTTTTTTTCCCAGACTTTGACAAGACTGTCAGCCATTCGTGACCATATATTAATATGTTTACTTTTTGGCAGCTTGGAATCTAGTTGAGACTGAACTCTAGTCAACACTTTTCTGAATCAAAGCTTAGAGTCTTAATTAAGCTAACAAATGACTACACTTCTTAACTGAAGTGGTCATGACACTCCACTATTTCCAGCAGCTGGTATTCTTATTTCAGATATAGCATGTATATACACTGTGACAGTATATAAACCAACAGCACACCTAAAATCAAGGAGGCCTGTTCTTTTTTAAAATTTTGTGAATATTGTATTATTATGTTGAAGTATGCATGGAAAAAGTAAACCTCGGAGGCCTCAAAGATATATGAATAGCTGACATAAGGGAAAGAAAGTCAGAGGAAGTAGTATGGAAACTATATTAAATCTATATTGTTTAATTAGAGCTAATTTAATGTTTTAGCTCTATTTTAGGGATTTTTTTTTCTCTGCGTGTTTTAATAAGTGTTCTTCGTGACCAAACTGATTACAGTTTGTAATGTTTAGCATATTCATATCAGTCTAAATTGCCACTGATGTTAGATTATGTTTTAAACTTTAAAATGATCATGAAGAGACACTTTCAGGTGTTTGGCATTTAAACTTTGGGTTGAGAGCTATTCTGTGATATCCTGATGGACTGGTTCTGTTAGAAAAAATTGCAGGCTTTTATAGACCATGAGCCTAAACTAGGATGGTGATGGGGTTCTTTGTGAGCGACTAAGTTCAGTTTCCTCATCTGAAAAATTAGCAGGCTGGAGCAATTTATACCTAAGGTCCAATTCAGCTCTTAGAGTGTATGATTATCACTTGTAGTATTTGGTTTTCCATCCCATGGCTATCTTCACTAACACGGAAAATTGAGAACAGATTATACGTAAAGGTCAGCAGCATCCATGGAAAATTGAGAGGAATATGAGGGAACATTACTGAGGCTTGAATATATTCCAGGAAGTGGCTATAGATGCTCTTCACATATTGTGTCTATAATCCCCTCAGCATACATATTAGAGTTCATTATTAGATTAAACCACATGAAATTGCGTTCTTTATAGATCAAAAACTGTTGAATATCAGCAATTCCGTATGGGCCATCCTAAATGTTATTCTCTCTATTTTACAGATCAAAACACTGAGACCTAGAGAAGATAAGTAACTTTCCCAGCTGCACAGCTAGTAAGTGGCCAACCTGGAATTTAAACCCTATCCACATTTTAAAATACTATATAAAACATTGCTTCTAAAAGCTAGATAAATGTAGTTTATTATGAGCTATTTCTATTTGCACGTAAATAATACCCTAAAACCTTTTCAAATTGTATTTTTAATGGGTTAAATGTGCCCCACCACATAATTTTTCTTGCTAGAAAGCCCCCTACTTCTTCTATTCTAATATGCTGTGTATTAACTTTTGACAAGGAACTGTAGAAATACAGCTACTGTATCTCAAATGCCCACAGTTAGCATATTAATAAGGTAGAGTTAACTTTGCATACAAGGTGGCAAAATAAGTACCAATTCTTTCAATTTATTTGTTTTAGTCTTAAGCTTAAATTTGACCTATGGTCCTTTATTAGAGATTTTGTGTGTGTGTGTGAGGGAGGGTATCATTCTGTTTTTGGAAACATGCATTTTTTTCCTTATGACTAGTTTCTTGTATTATTATTTTTTTTATTTTAGTAAGAACACTTAAGATCTACCGTCTTAACAAACTTTTAAGTACATAATACAGTGTCGTTAACCACAAGCGCAGTGTTGTATAGCAGAGCTCTAGAATCGATTCATGCCATATAATCGAAACTATACCCAATGAACAGCAATTCTCTAGTTTCTTACACGTTTTTTGCTGTTGTTTGTGCACATTTACTGTGACTTATCTATGATTAGCAGATGTTGGGTGCAGTTTCACGGGGTGGGCAAAGCAGGCAGACTCTATATGGCTAAAAATATGCTCATTGGGGCTGTATTTAAAGCCAATGCATGTGTCAGAATTTGAGTTTGGCAGGCTTTCGCATAACAGTCCTAGCCTGCTGTGAGGAAGTAAACAACATAGAAGCCAATGTACACAGGCCATCTTTGGCCCATTTATATAACAGTGTGTTACCCAGGTATGGAGCTGTAGGGAAAGAAAGCATGGCACAGCAGCCACTGATGAAATAGCAGTTGTTCTTCAGCCATCACTGTGCTGCCAGTGCACAAAGGAAAAAGGACACCTCTCAGAAGTCAGGAACCATCCCTTTAGTCGTAGTTTCTTTTCTGTTCTCTTGTGATCCTATGAGATGTGGTCGGTGCCCTTATTTACTCAGCACCAGGTATGTGCCATGCATAGTGCTGTGGACTTGCATAACCAGAACTGTTCTTGGTACATAACAGGTGCTCAACAAATATTTTTTGAATAAATAAATTATCCTTAATATTCACAACCATATTAGAAGGTAGATATTGTTATACTTGTTTCACACATTGGGGCCCACCTTCCTAAGGCAATTTAAGATACAGCAGCTGTATTTCTACAGTTCTTTGTCAAAAGTTAATATATAGCATATTAGAATAGAAAAAGCAGAGGCTTTCTAGTAAGAAAAATTGCCTGGTGGGGCACATTTATCCCATTAAAAAGATAATTTGAGAAAGCTTTTAGGGTCTTATTTACATGCAGATAGAAATAGGTAACAACAAAGTATGTTTATCTAGTTTATAAAAGCAGTGCTTTATATAGCATTTAAAGTGTGGACTGGTTTAAATTCTAGGTCGGATAAGTTCAATGCCTCTCTGCTGTGGACAGGAGAGCAGTGATACAGAAAGCATGCGGTAGGAAGATGATGTCCCCCTTAAGCTGTTGGGCAAAAAAGAGGACTGAGGCCTCACATACACAGTCAACTATGCTCCAAACAGCTTCGGGTCTCTGTCCTCACTTCCTCTCATATTCAAGCAGGCAACGCTGTGTTGGGGGAAAAGTCAAACTACATTTTGGAATCAGACCTGAATTTAAATCTTGATTTGTCACATGGTATAAATAACCTATTGTGTCTTCAATATGAGAACCTGTAAAATGGGACCAATAATACACGTCTCACAGTGTAGCTTTGAGAATAAAATTTAAAAATGTCACTAGAGCATCTAGCAGATGATCCAGCTCGTAGTTAAATGCTCAACAAATGTTAGTTTCCACCCCTACTTTTTGAGGCTACGTTTTATACATCAAGGCTTCCCCTGATGTTCATTTTACTATAATTTTGCCAGTATAGAAATATTCAGAGTGGAGGTAGTTGAATAAAGTGGTTTGCTTCTCCCTAGCGTCCTTTTCTTTTACCAGGCATAGTCCTAGAAATGGGTTTAAATTTAACATTTCCTCAGAAGCCATAATGTCCAGCAATAAGATGAATTAGGATGCTTGACTATTCTTCTCATTGAAAAACACAATAGAAGCTGGGAAGAAAAAAAAAAAAACTGGCATGGAAGAAGAGAGGTCCGTGCACATGTAGGGACCTAGAAAGTCCCACTCTTTCTTCATGTGACATAAGCAGGCTGTCTGGGGGGTGAGTGAAAAGCTTGGCACAAGTTGAGGTGCTTCCTCCCAATGAAAATATGCTGCCTTTGAGAAGGTGTCACCAGGTAGAGTTCATGGCTCCAGAAGAATACACACCAGACATCTTTATCCTCTGTTAGAAAGTACTTGTAACACGATTCATATTAATATTTATTTATTCATTTTGAGAAATGTTTTCCTCTTTGTTTTTATATTTCTGGATGCTACATTTATTTTTTTCCCTTTGAAAATTCTAATGACCATCTGCAGCTCTGGGAACTAGAGAAGTTATTATGACAGCTATATTTCAGATTCAGTTAAGATTACTGGTAAAGTGCATGCATTAGCTTTTAAAAATTTGGGGCAGATTCTAACAACTATATACTAGCTTTTAAAACAAAATGTGTCCCTCTTAAATGCTGGAAATTTCTCAAACAAAGGCAAGAATATGAAATCTGTTCATTATGTTTCTTTGAGAATATTTTTCAGGAAATAAAGCCTTAACTTCACTTAATTAACTTTGGTTGGAACAGAACCATGTTTTTTTCTCCAGTAGTTAGCTTTCTTCACTGTTCTACAGCCACTAACACTAATGACCAACTCATTCTTCTGGAAACATTTTTCTTCCCTGATCTGAGTTCTCTATCCTAGAATGACTGTTTTTCTATTCTCTAATTCTTTTTCCCCTGTTTTCTTTGTTGCTTTTTCCTCCTCCAAAAGTGTATCTTCCTGTCTTTAATCCTATTCTCTCCTTTCTATATTCTCTGTTCCTTAGTGAGCTCACATACTCACATGACTTCAATAACTTATCCCTAAGTACATGATTTTCAAATATCACCCTCAAATAACAACCATGCTTTCTAGTTCTAGTCCACATTTCCAATTCTTTGACTGACAGCACCCCAGAAGTTTCAGTGGCACCCTAATGAAATCATTCCCATTTTTGGATACTGGCATTAAGAAATAAAACTAAAAATCTTAGGTCCATGTTTGATTCCCTCTTTTCCCACTCTACTTTTAGTAATTCAGTTATATTCTGTCAAAACTTTTAATCTCTTCTTCCTTTTCATTACAATCATTATATTTCATCAATTCTGACATCCATATTTGTTCAAATGTTAACATCTCTGAAACTAGAATGTGTCCTACAATTAATGGTGTATTTGGATTTTTGTAGTTTAATTAGCAGTGCTTTCTGTTATTTCAGAATACTACATAAAATAATGATGTATCTTATAAGCGACTTGATGTCCCATTTTTTATAAACTCCTATTTACCACTCTCTTGAATTTTGGTAATTGTTTTCTCAAACTCCAATTATTATTTTCATCACCAGAATGTTCTTCTTAAAGTATAATTCTGATCAATCACTCTCTTGGTCAAGAGCTTTTATTTATCCCCATTAGTAATTATAGTATCCACATTCTGTGTTTTGGCATTCAAGACCCTCTTGATGTCTTATCTCCCACATCTGTCCTAATAATTTGCCATTCCATATACAAACTGGAGTAGTTGTCAAGTACACGCTGTAATTTCTTTTCTCTGTTCCTTTGTTGAAGGCAGTGTTATGCTTCAAATGGTGCATTCTTCCTCCCATCTGTTGACAGCCTACCTGTGAATAAAAGAAGTTTAAATGTCACTAACTCCATGAAGCCTTACTGATTTGCCCAAACACTGTGGTTTCTCCCTCACATGATACTATTATTCCTATCTAATAAAGGAGGAAGTTAAGAAATTAATCAGAGCCAAAGTCCAGAATCTATTTCCTCTTAGAATCTGCTCTACAAAATCTCACCGCAAACCAAGCACCTCATATAAAATCCATCACTCACATACAGTCTCACCACCAGTATAAAAAAACTCAGCTTTCACTTTCAAAATAGCAATTTCATTGATGTATAATTTATGTGAAAAAAGATCCATTATAAGTGTAGCATTCCATGAGTTTTGACATATATAGCCATCACCACAATCAAGATATAGAAAATTTCCATCATCTCAAAAGGTTTCCTTATGCCCCTTTCCTGTCAATCCTCATCTCCCACCCTAGCACCTAGCAACCACTATAATTTCTGTCACTATACACTAAATTTCCTGTGTTCAGACTTTCATATAAATGGAATCATATAGTATTCTTTTATATCTGGCTTTTTTGCTCTGCGTACTGCTTTTGGGGATTCAATTCTGTTGTTGCACATATCAGTAGCTTGTTCCTTTTTCTTGCTGAGTCCATTGTAGGGATATACCACAATATGCTTACCCATTCACCTATTGATGGACATTTAGTTTATTCCCATATTTTGGCTATTACACATGGCTAGTTTATTCCCATATTTTGGCTATTACATATTGCGTAAATATTCTTGAACAAGATTTTTTATGAACATGTGTTTAATTTCTCTTGGGTAAATATCTAGAGATGGAATTTTTGTGTTTTATGGCATTTTTAACTTTATGAGAAACTTCCCAATCTTTTCTAAAGTAGTGTATCATTTTGCACTCCCAGTAACTATATATGAGTTCCTCTTCAAGACTTGGTAGCATCATTCTTTTTAATTTTGGCTATCCTGGTGGATATGTATTGGATTTCATTATAGCTTTATTTTTCATTTCCTTGATGATTAATAATGTTGAGCATCTTTACTGTGCTTATTGGCTGTTTATTTACCTTCTATCAGGTTGTTTTCTTATCAAGTTGTGAAGACAACACTTATTGGGCTGGCCAACAAAGTTCCTTCGGTTTTTAAGTAAAAATAAAAAGCACATTTTTTCATTTTCACCAAGAAATTTATTGAACAGTATATTCACCGTTTTGTGTCAGTACCTTCTACCATTTTTCAGGCAACTTCATAATTCCATCTTCCCAAAAATTTTTATCTTTTTGAGCAAAGAACTGTTCCAGATGCCTTTTACAGTCTTGCCGGGAATTGAAATTTTTTCCATTAAGAGAATTTTGTAAAGACCGAAATAAATGGAAATCCGAAGGTGCAACATCTGGTGAATATGGCGGATGAATCAGAACTTCCCAGCCAAGCTGTAACAGTTTTTGCCTGGTCATCAAAGAAACATAAGGTATTGAGTTATCTTCATGGAAGATTATGCGTTTTCTGTTGACTAATTCTGGACGCTTTTTGTCGAGTGCCGCTTTCAGTTGGTCTACTTGGGAGCAGTACTTGTTGGAATTAATCATTTGGTTTTCTGGAAGGAGCTCATAATAGAGGACTCCCTTCCAATCTCACCATATACACAACATCACCTTCTTTGGATGAAGACTGGCTTTTGGTGTGGTTGGTGGTGGTTCATTTCACTTGCCCCACGATTTCTTCTGTTCCACATTATTGTACAGTATCCACTTTTCATCACCATCACAATTTGTTTTTAAAGTGGAACATTTTCGTTACCTTTAAGTTAGAGAATCACATGCGGAAGTATGGTCAAGAAGGTTTTTTTTGCTTAGCTTATGTGGACCCAAATATCAAAGCAATTAACATAACCAAGCTGGTGCAAATGATTTTCAGCACTTGATTTGGATATTTTGAGTATGTCAGCTATCTCCGGTGTGGTATAATGTTGATTGTTCTCAATGTCTCGATTTGATCGCTATCAACTTCAACTGGTCTACCCGACCGTGGCGCATCATCCAGCAAAAAATCTCCAGCCTGAAACTTTGCAAACCACTTTTGACACGTTGGATCAGTCACAGCACCTTCTCCATACACTGCACAAATCTTTTTTTGGGTTTCAGTTGCATTTTTACCTTTCTTGAAATAATAAAGCATAATATGCCAACAATGTTGCTTTTTCTCTTCCATCTTCAATATTAAAATGGCTACACAAAAATTCACCAATTTTGATTCTTTTTTAAATGCACACTGATATGACAGCTGTCACAATACAATCTAACAAAATTGTTTCGAATGAAGTTAAAGACAACCAAGTGCTACAAGAGCCATCGTATGGAAAACACCGAACGAACTTTTTGGCCACCCCAATATTTTCTTTACTCACCACTGAGAATATTTCTGATACCAGATGTGTGGATTTTTCCCCACACTGACCAATTCTCTGACACCTGCTTAGTATCCTAACATTTCAACTCAATTCTGACACTAATCAGAGTTAGTGAATGCCCCATAGTTTAAGGGCTCAATCTCACAAGACTGCTCCCCACTTCAGATGCCAATCACAAGTAGTGGGTCCCAGGTTACCTGCATCTTCTGTCTGGCTTGGCTACAAATCACAGGTTCCCATGATTCTCTTCTTAGGTTTGATAATTTGCTAGAGTGGCTCATAGAACCCAGGTAAAGAGTTTACTTACTATTGCCAATTTATTACAAAGGATACAAATGAACAGCCAGATGAAGAGATACATAGGAGGAGGTCTGGATGGGTCCTGAATGCTCCGCTTTTGTCTTTGTGGAGTTGGGGTGTGCCACCCTCCTGGCACATGGGTGTGTTCACCAACTCTGTACTTTTGGGATTTTTAATGGAGGCTTCATCATATAGACATGATCAATAATTAACTCAATTTCCAACCCCTCTCCCAGCTCCAGAGAATGGGGTGCAGAGCTGAAAGTTCCAAGCTTCTAATCATGGCTTGGTCTTTCTAAAGCCCCCATCTAGGAGCCCACCTCATTAGAACAAAAGTTGTCTCTATAACCTAGAAATTTCAAGGGATTTAGAAGCTCTGTGTCAGAAACTGGGATCAAAAATCAAATATTAGCAGGTACAGGAGGCAGAGACCAATATATAATATATATTTCTTATTATTTCACAAGTTGTAAGAGTTACTAATATATGAGTACAAATCTTTGGTCATATATGTGTGTGTGTGTATATATATATATATTTAATAATGTCTTTTGGAAAGCAAAAGTTGTAAATTTCTATATGATCCACTTACCAGTTTTTCTTTTGTGACCTAAGAAATATATTCCCATCCCTAGAGAACAAAGATTTTTTCTTCTAGAATTTTTTAAAACATAGTTTTTTACATTTATAGCTATTTTAGTTAATTTTCATGTGTGTTGTGAGGTAAGATTGAGGTTTATATTTTTCTATATGGCAATCCAGTTTTCCATTATTATTTGTTAAAAAGTATCCATTCCGGGCTTCCCTGGTGGCGCAGTGGTTGAGAGTCCGCCTGCCGATGCAGGGGACACGGGTTCGTGCCCCGGCCCGGGAAGATCCCACATGCCACGGAGCGGCTGGGCCCGTGAGCCATGGCCGCTGAGCCTGCGCGTCCGGAGCCTGTGCTCCGCAACGGGAGAGGCCACAACAGTGAGAGGCCCGCGTACTGCAAAAAAAAAAAAAAGTATCCATTCCCCTATTAAATTACCTTCACCCCTTTATTCCAAATGATTTGGTGTTACATTAATGAATCTATTTCTGTACTCTCTTCCATTATTCTACATGTTTGTTCTTATGCCAATACTACACTGTCTTAATTACTCTACTTTTAAAATAAGTCCTCAACTTTGGACTTATAGTCCACTAACCTCTCTTTGTGTGTAGACCTGCCACTCTCCAGTCCATTCCCTTCTTGATTACCAGAGTTAACTTTGAACAGGGTGTTTGTCTGGCTTTTATAGATCCCTTCTTTACAGTGTAGTTTTAGAATCAGCTTGTCAATTTCTACAAGAAAGCTTTCTGAAGTGCTAATTGAGATTATGTTGAATATATAGACCAATATGGGTAGAAATTACATCTTAACAATATTATGTCTTTCTGATCCATGAATATGGCATACCTTTACATCAGTTTAGATCATTAGTTTTTGTCAATAATGATTTACAGTTTATAGTGTACAGATCTGGCATGTATTTTGATTAAATTTACCCCTAAATGTTTAAATATAGTAAAAATAGTAATAATTAAAATTTCAAGTTCTAGTTTTTCATTGTCAGCATATACAACTGCAGTTGGTTTTTTATAGTCCCCTTGTATCCTGTGGACTTGCTAATTTGCTTATGAATTATAATATTGGTAATTTTTAGTAGAACCTTAGGATTTTCAATGTACATAATCTGGATTTTGTTGTCTTAGAGTAAGAATGATTTTTTTACATATTTTTACCTCTCTCCATGCCTTCTGTTCCTTTTTTTTTTTTTTATTTTTGCCTTATTGCACTGGATATAACCTCCTTTGCAATGTGGAATAAAAGGGGTATGAGCAAGCATTCCCTTCTTGTTTTAAATATTAGGGAAAAAATTTAATTTCTGATCATTGAAGATATTAGCTGAAGGCTTTTTGTGGATACCATTTATTAGATTAAAGAAGCTCATTTCTATTAATAATTTATAAGTGGATGTCAAATTCTGTTAAATGCTTTTTTTTTTTAACATCTATTGAGATAATCATGTGGTTTTCCTCCTTTGTTAATATGATGAATTACATTGACTGATTTTCAAATCTTGAACTAACCTTGCATTCTTGGGGGAAAATGTAGTTGGTCATGGTGTAGTAACCTTTTTAGAGATTGTTGGATTTGTCTTGATAATATTTTGCTGAGGGCTTTTATGTCTCTATTCATAAGAGATTCTTGTAATATCTGTGTCTTACCTTGCTATCAAGGCAGGGCTAGCTTTATAAAATAAGTTGGCAAGTGTTTCCATATCTTCTGTTTCCTGAAAGAGTTTATGTAGTTTTTGTATTATTTCTTCCTTTAATGATTGACAGAGTTCATACTGCAGCCATTTGGGCCTGGGATTTTCTTTATTGTACCTGCAAATTGAAATGCTTTAATAGGTATACGGCTACTCAGAATTTCTGTTTTTTCTTGGATCACTTTGGATAATTTTTTGTCTTTCAAGTAGTTTGTCTGCTTGATTAAGTTGGCAAATCTATTGGCATAAATATAGTCCTAATATCTGTTTATTATTCTTTTGTTATTTCTAGGACCTGTTGTGATGGCCCCTCTTCCATATCCAGTAGAGGTAACCGTGTTCTCTCTGTCTCTTCCTCTCTCTCTATTAAATGTCTCTTACTATGTCTCATATATCTAGAGTTCCTCAATTTTATTGTTTTTTTAAAAAAAATAGCTTTTGATTTTCCCATTTATTCATTCCTTTTATTTTACTGAATACGAGATTCAAATTATAAAAATACAGTGTGATGCATACAGGATTTCATTGGTAGCAGGAGATTTAAATTTATTTCTCAGAAAAGTGTCAATTAAAAAGATGAAAAATAAGTAGAGGCATAGAAGAACCAAATAACAATAATTTATGTCTAATTGAGTATAAATAAATAAATATCAAACTCTTCAAAGAAACAGCATATACCTTCTTTTAAAGCCTCCTAGTATATTAAAAATATGTATTATGTATGTCAAAAACTAAATACCTTTCTAAAAGTAGAAAGAATAAAGACAACATTTTCTGTTCAATAAAACAATAAAACTAGAAAATAGGGGCTTTTCTGGTGCCACAGTGGCTAAGAATCTGCCCGCCAATGCAGGGGACATGGGTTCGAGCATTGGCAGGCAGATGGGTTCGAGCCCTGGTCCGGGAAGATCCCACATGCCTCAGAGCAACTAAGCCCGTGCACCACAACTACTGAGCCTGCGCTCCTGTAAGACAATAAATAAATAAAAAGAAGACAGTAAAATAATTATTATCAGTAGCTTATCCAAATACTACATGAGAATAGAGAAATATCCAGGACTTTGGTGGAAATTAGAGTCATAAGAGACTATAATGAGTCAGAGACTCTATTTGAAAATATAAATGGAGGAAAATATAAATGTAATTTTTATTTTTATTTATTTATCTTTTTTTTTGTGGTACGCGGGCCTCTCACTGTTGTGGCCTCTCCCCTTGCAGAGCACAGGCTCCGGATGCGCAGGCTTAGGGGCCCAGCCACTACGCGGCATGTGGGATCTTCCCGGACCAGGGCACGAACCCTCATCCCCTGCATCGGCAGGTGGACTCTCAACCACTGTGCCACCAGGGAAGCCCCTAAATGTAGTTTATGAGTATAAATTATTGAAAATGAATTTAGAAAAATAGAAATTCTAAAGAAACCAATTACCATAGTAGAGAGAAAGTTATTAAAGAACATCATGACAAAACGCACCAGGACAAGATATAACAGAGGTGAATTCCATTGGATCATTAAATAAAGATAATCTAAAATGCTACAAACTCTTCCTGAGCCTAAAGGAAGAGTTGTAATTGAAGGTTCAGTCACAAAGCAAGTTTACTCTTGTCTGCTGCCGTCCTCTGAAATTTGCTTAATGAGCCTGCTTTTTCTTTTTTAATCTCTGTCCATGGAGCAATACCATGACTTTTCTGGTCACACTGAAATAATAAAATATTACATTAATTTAGCAATTAGAACATCCATGCTTAAGTAAAATGGATACTCTGATTTTCTTGTATTCCTGTCTCCTCAAGGAAGAGATTACTGCTGATAGACAATTGTAAGCAATGAGAAGGAGGAGGCTGGTGTCTTTCTACTGTAGCTAGTTCTAGGCTACTAATTTTTTGCAAGTTCTTCTGAGTGTTCTGTCTTACCACGCATTTAGGTAGTTGCTATCTCTCACTTTAGGGCCTTGACCAAAGTTTCTGTTGTTATACTGTGACATAGGAATGATTCAATAAAATTCACTAAATGAATAATTCCAGTGAAAGAAATTATATGATTATTTATAAAGATAATAAAAATGCAGTTGAAAAAAATCAATATTTATTTAATTTTTAAAAATAAAGTAGGATTGGATAGATGATTTCTTAATTTGATAAAATAAATCTATCTCAGCTTCCAAACCAGTGAAATAATTAACATGTCCATTAGTGTAATGGTAACCATTCTCACCACTATTATTTAACTTAGTCTGAAGGTTTCAAGCTCAACAATTAGGTAAGAGAAAGAAATGAGAGATATAAAACTGGAAAGCAAAAGGTAAAATAATTCCTTTTCTCAATAGATGATATATCATACCTGAAAAATCCAAAGAATCAAAATAATTTCCAAACAGTAAGAAAACCAGTAATATCACTGAGTGCTGTTTTTCTATAAAAATAATAACCAAAATTAATAGGATTTTTATGTAGTTACATAAACACCAATTTGAAAATATAATTGAGAAAAAGATTCAGTTACAGAAAAAAGCTTAGTAACAAACAAAAAATTTAGTAACAAACTTATAAGGAATATGAAAGACATATGCAAAGAAAGCTCTAATATATTAATAAGATTCCAAAATTATAACTGAAAAAAGAAAAGGCATTTTCCATTTTTCTATGCTTGAGTGGGAAGACATAAAATCACAAGAGTATTATTTTCTCTAACCTAATCTGAAAATTTACTTAATTTTAATAAAATAGTAATAATTATCTTTTTAGAACGCATAATATGATTCTGAACTTTATGTGAAAAAAAGAGTAGTAATGAACTGGCTATGTTACACATAATGGAATAGTATAAATACTACAGAATTTAAAACAATTGGCAAGGCAAAAAGATCAGTAAGACTAAATAGAGCCCAGAAAAAGATACAATTTAAAATGATTTTAGCATATGATCAAAATCACATTGTATTCTGATGGTGAACAGATGAATTATTCAGCAAATTAGGCTAGAGCACCTAAGTGGATAACTAAAACAAATTAAAAGATTTAAATATAAAAAGTGAAAGCAGAAATATACTGGAAGAAACATGAAAGACTTTTTAAAAAATCTTGGAAAGAAACAGTTTGTTAGAGATAATATAAAACATTTAAGCTATAAAAGAAAGGATATATAACTACATAAAATAAAATAAATATGAGAAGATTAAATGAATAAAAATAAATACAATTGACAAAGGATGGATTTTCTGAGTACATATAGTTTTCCTAAAAAATAAACTTCAGAAAAAGTAAATGTGAGACAAGACCATGAATAAATAGTATATAGAAGGGGAAATGCAAATTACTCTTAAACATATAAAAAGGGCCTAAATTTCACATACAATAAAAGAAAAGAAAATTGAAACTATAAGGAGAAAATGTTCATGTGTAAGATTGGCAGAGATTTTTGAAAAAAATCTTTTTGAAAAAAATGATACAGTGTAGGTGAGCAGGGAAATGATCCCTTACAGTTATCAGTAGAAATGTAAATTGTGACAGTTCTGTGGAGGGCAATTTGTAAAATCTATCAAAATGAAAAAAATACACATGCTTTCACCACCGATATTGCCTCTAGAAATTCATCCTCAAGCTATACTCACACGGGTCAAAATAATCTATGCCTAAGTATATTAACCTCAGTGATCTTTATAGCTGCACAAGGGTGGATGCAAGCTAATTTTCTGATAATAAGGCACTACTTATTTTAATTATGGTATATCCATGTAGCCATTAAAAAGGATGAGGACGTTTTATGTATATTGATATAGAATGAGCTCTAGGATAAATTACTATTATATGATCATGTAATATTATTATGACATATTAGCAACTTATTGAACCATGCACATAATGCCACATTATTCATGGTGAATGGGAGATGACTTTTGTCTGTATGCCCTTTTGTAGCATTTGAATACTCAGTGCTCACAATGATTGTTTAAGACCTTAATACCCATTCTACAGATAAGGCAACTGAGGCTCAGAAAGGCTAATTAATGTGCCCAATATCATAGGATTGGTAACCCATTTGCCACCTGGAAACCAGGTCTGTCTAACTTCAAAGTCAATCATAACCAAAGTTTGGCCAAGTTCAACTGAGCATCACATTTAACTAAGTTTAAATAGATGTTAACCATTTCTCTACCTCAGTGAGCTACATAGCACAACTTCTTTTTAAATACCAACTTTGATATAAATTAGCTAACTCTATTACTAGAGTTTGTGATTTTATGTACATGAAATCTCGTTCTCCTGAAAGATCCAATTAAGATTACATGAAGGTTTACAACAGTCCTGCTGTGTAGATGGTTCAATATTCCGACAACAAGCTAGATAAACATTTTGCCAATCACTAATTAAAAAGCTGGCTCTAAGTACAATAATCTGGAGTCAGTTTGCATTCACATTTCTATTAAAGGCTAATGAATGCACAGCTAAACTAATTTAGTCAAATTGTTTCTTCATTGTGTTCAAAGTTAAAACTAACAATTCAGCTTTAGCCCTGAGTCTTTTAAATTATTTTTTCCTCCCCTATTGAGTAAAAGTCTAATTAAAAGCTTTTAGTCTTTCACATTGTGCAGGCTGCTAAGTGATATTGTTTAGTCTGCAGGGATTCAATTATTACTTGGCTTAAAAATATACATTTCCACAAGGATTTTTTTAACCCACTTTGCCTGGAAGGTTTTGTGCTCTAAAATTTAATCTGATAACAAGATTATTAAATTGTGAAACAAAAAAATTATCTTTGGTGTGAGATTTTATTTGTATTTGGTGTGGAATTTTAACTCAGCTCTAAGATTTACTATTTGCTGTGAGGTTCAAGTCAGGTGGAGTGGAGGTATAAAAAGTATCCAAAATACTGTGTAGTAGGTGTGAGTTTAACTCTGCATATCCACAAACAGGACTAGTTATATAATTTGCAGGGCCTAGTACAAAATGAAAATGTGGGGTCCCTTGATCAAAAACCAGGAATTTCAATATGGCAACAACAGATCTCTAAACCAAGCACAAGGCCTTTCTGACCATGGGTCCCTGTGTGTGCCGGTGAAGCCAGCTCTGTTCTCAAGTGCAGAGTGTAGAAATCTCACATTATGTTATTATTACTTTTGAGATGAAGGTGATTCCCCCAATCCCATTCTACTAGATGACAGACAAGCCCACATTCTCAAGCACCCAGCTTAAAGGTCAGAGGCCTCATAGACAGTGAAGGCTCCTGGTCTCTAGTCTGCACTGGTTGCCACTGAAATGTTTCTGGTCCAAGCCCACTGTTCTGTTTCTGTTGCCGAAGATACCTGACTGGCCTGGGAACTTGGTGCCTAGCATTCAACCTTTCTAGCTACACCAAATTTGTAATCGAAATCAATACATTTGAGAGTGAACGGGGGCCCTACTGACTTAACGGACCTATAAGGGGCCTGTCCAGGCGAACCGTACTGTGTAGTCACCCTCATACAGCCATTTACTCCTGAAGTCCAGCCATGTCTCCAGGCACCAGGAGGGACTGGGCTGGGACTTCCACACTTAGCTGAACCTCTATAACTCCAGCTTCTCCATGGGCTGAGGGAAACTCTCCTCTCTGCCACCTGATGTGTAAAACCCAGCATACAGAGGACAATCAATTCAAATTAATCTGAACTGCGTATTATTTTCTTCCATTCTCTTTCTAATAAAGTAGTCAGAGATAGTTTCTCACTTGGGTCTTTCTAGCTATTTAACTTCCCAGCAGGACAGTTGGGCTGTAGGTAGCCAGAAATTTTAAATACAGTAAAACCAACCAACCAGCCAAGCAACCAAACAGAAACCCCTAGTATTATTGAAGAATGGAAGTTTTAATTTTTTAATAACAAATGTATAAACTTAAAAAACAAACTAAAAATGTGAAAATATTTTTGTAGAAAATGTTTCTTAAAAACCTAACCATTTCCCTGTTTTCTAAAAGCATGTATACTGTATATAATAGATTTGTCCTTTGGTTGGGTCATTATATGAATTAGAATAGAGCTGCTAGAAACATATGCTCTGGAGCTTGACCGCCTGGATAGGAATCCTAGCTTAGCTGTAAGACCTTGGATGAGTTACTTAAATTCTTTGTGTCTCAGATTCGCCATCTGTCAGATGGGGATACTAACAGATCCCATGTCATAGTACTATGGTGAGCATTACCTCATAATTTATATATAAAGTAGTTTGAACAGCACTAGTCAATAAATATGAATAGCTAGAATTAATATACTTGATAAAATAACTCAGAGGCATTTGTGCCTCCAATAAATGATCCCATTCTGCAGTCGTAAGTCTGCTTTAAAATAAAAATAATGTGTCAGTGTTTCAAATATCAGACACCATTTATTACTATCCTTAAAAAATGTGTATATCATAGCAGCATGTTGTTTCTTTGCTGCATAACTCTTCTAGTTGTTTTCTAATCAGGTGTGCCCGATTTTCTTAGATTTGTGCCCAAAGTAATAATAGGTAGGTTCAGAGTAAAACTGAGGGGCTATCCTAATAGTAGAGTAGATAAATTTTATTAGGTGGCCTTTTCAGACCTTGATTTGAGTTGATTAAAATGTTTTGTTTTGTTTTTTGCTTCTCTCCAGATGCTTGATCATACTCTCAATAATTGAGATGGCTAATTAATGGGCCACTAGTTAAGCGAGCATTATAATATCTCACAGGTTTGTTGTGAAGATGAAATAATATATTGTATATAAAAATTTTTTGTAGACACCATAGTGATACATACATTCAGGGTTTTATTACTGCTGATTTACATGCTAATATTATTAGATGTAGAATTCAAGGAAATATTAAACTTATATGTAATATTCAATGCAATCCCTATCAAAATTCCAATGGCAATTTTTCACAGAAATAGAGAAGAATCCTAAGTTTTGTATAGAACCAAAAAAGACCCTGCATAGCCAATGCAGTCTTAAGAAAGAAGAGCAAAGCTGGAGGCGTCACACTTCCTGATTTCAAACTATATTACAAAGATATAGTTTTGTACCATCAAAACAGTAATGGTATTGGCACAAAAATAAACATATAGATCAATTGAACAGAATAGAGAGCCCAGAAATAAACCCATCAGAATAAGCTCAATTAATTTTTGACAAAGGAGCCAAGAATATACAATGAGGAAAGGATACTCTCTTCAAAAATAGTGTTGGGGAAAGTGGACAGTCACACACAGAAGAATGAAACTGGACCACTCATGCACCATGCACAAATTAACTCAAAATGGATTAAAGACTCAAAATAAGACCTGAAACCATAAAATGTCTAAAAGAAAGCATGGGTAGTAAGTAACCTGACACTCATCTTGGCAATGATTTTCTGCATTTGACACAAAAAGCAAAGACAACAAGCAAAAATAACTTCAACTTCTTTCCCTTTACTCATTCCATTTCCCTATTCAGTGTCTTTGATCTGGGCTTTCTTTTTCTTAATTAATCTCTTCAATTTTTCTCAAAAATCCAAATTGTATGAAGAAAGCCAGAATTTTTAAAGTTATGTGAATACAGTTTACAATCTTATTCGACCACAGGTTACATTAGCATAATGGATCTATGAAGACCTTGTCACCCTTTTACACTCAGATAGTTGCAGAAAACTCACTTCCCCAGCCTGAGAGAAGCCCCTCTCCACTGGAGTTGGCAGGTCCTCAGACAACAACTTACACAACCTTGATTTCAACATCAAGCCTTAATCACTCATGTTTCTCATTTAAAGCTTGTAATGATAGTAATTAGGTAAATGACTGTTATTGTGTTTCCCACTCATTGCCAATGTTACCTTAACCAACTTTTCAAAGAAAAAGAGAAACATAGAGAATCCTGCAATTTACCCTTATGGGAATTTTTATGCAACCTTAGTTTCAGTTTCAATGAGATGAAACATTCAGATAGAAACCTTTAGTGAGTAGTTAATGGCCAAAATGAATTTCCCTTATTACCCCCACTAAGTTGTCAACTTGCTAGCATAAGACTATCTCAATAACAGTTAAATTAAAAATGTAATTGAATGAGATGTCAGTACAGAAGAACAAACTGGTGAAACTTTCTATCTAAACTCAATTTTCAATAGTCTGTTAAGTTCTTAAGTCTTCAGAGAGCTATCATTTTGCTGAAAAAAGATCATATTCATGATTGTCTAGTTTTCATTTGTATCTCTTCAGTCCCTTAAAAAGAATTTTGTCTTAAACAGTCACTTTCTGTTTTCACAGAAAACCTAGCTTTCTCTGGATTTTTCATAACTGCCTTTTCAAAGTGCATCCCACCCCCACAGGAAGTCATGACACTATTCTGAGATACTTTAAAGTCCATAGTAATGATGTCAGAGGGAAGGACTTCATGAATACAAGAATATTTTTCCAGAGAGGCACTCCCCAACTATCTTCTCTCTCTCTCTTTCTCTTATTAGTTTGAAATCTGGAAGGATCTAGAAAAGTTCTGTCAGCTCACCGAGGGGCCAATGAAACTAATAAAGTTGTTTAAAGCTCTGGTCCCAGCCAGAGGCAGAACTGAAACTAGAATTTAGGCCTCTACCACTCTTTTTGTTACCAGGTCCAGGCTCGCTGTTTGACAGGCCAATAAATAGAGAGACAAGGTGTTGGGGCAATAAATAGCAACTTTATTCAGAAAGCCAGCAGACTGAAAAGATGGTGGACTAGTGTCCCAAAGAGCCACCTTACCTGAGTTAGAATTCAAGCTTCTCTTATACTAAAAGGGAGAGAGGTGTGGAAGGTTGCTGCAAACTTCTTGGTGCTGGAATCCTTTGTTCTTGCATCTGTCCCTGTAGGTCTGATCATAATGTTCCTGTAAATCTCCAACAGAACAATTGTTATTTTCTGTTCTGCAACTTTTTATCTTTATATGAATGGAAAAGTGTTATATCTTTAAAGGTCAGAGCCTTGAGAATGGACTATCATGTATATTTCAAGCTATAGGCAACATTCTTTTACAGAGGTGCAAAGCCAGCATGACTAAGCACAGGCAGCAGAGCACAAAGCTAAAGGAATAGATCCAATATGGAGACAGGTTCATTCTCTTCTGTTACATTTTTATTAAACCACCTGTAAGATAACCATGAATTTTTGCTTTTTTCATTGTTCTTTCTCTATGCTCTTGTTCTTTTCTTCTTGAATCAAGACTGATAATTTCTTATTTCATTGACATTTATATTGCTTTATTCTCTTCATGTTTTTCTCTTTCAAGACATTTTGGATCTTCCATTGCAAAATACCTGTTGAATGAATGAATGAATTGAATGAATTAATACCCAAGAGCAGGACAGCAGTGGTAGTGCAGTGTCTAGGAGTATGTATATAATCCTCTCTTCACTGGTATCTTCTTGCATGGTGCTCAGTTTTACATTATGTGAGGGGTATAAACTCTGAGTGTTTCTTAGCATTTCTTATATTAAACTAACAGCTTTTTTCAAGTCGAAAAATCAAAATTTGCTCCTGTAACAAATTACCATAAAATTAGTGGCTTAAAACAAATTTATTATCTCACGGTGTGTAAGCCAGATGTCTGAGTGGGTTCAGCTTAGTCCTCTACTCTGGGTCTCACAAAGCTGAAATCAAGGTATTAGAAGCCTGAGTTCTTATCCAGAGGCTCTGGGAGAGAATCTGCTTTACAGTAATGGTATTGGCACAAAAATAAACATATAGATCAATTGAACAGAATAGAGAGCCCAGAAATAAACCCATCAGAATAAGCTCAATTAATTTTTGACAAAGGAGCCAAGAATATACAATGAGGAAAGGATACTCTCTTCAAAAATAGTGTTGGGGAAAGTGGACAGTCACACACAGAAGAATGAAACTGGACCACTCATGCACCATGCACAAATTAACTCAAAATGGATTAAAGACTCAAAATAAGACCTGAAACCATAAAATGTCTAAAAGAAAGCATGGGTAGTAAGTAACCTGACACTCATCTTGGCAATGATTTTCTGCATTTGACACAAAAAGCAAAGACAACAAGCAAAAATAACTTCAACTTCTTTCCCTTTACTCATTCCATTTCCCTATTCAGTGTCTTTGATCTGGGCTTTCTTTTTCTTAATTAATCTCTTCAATTTTTCTCAAAAATCCAAATTGTATGAAGAAAGCCAGAATTTTTAAAGTTATGTGAATACAGTTTACAATCTTATTCGACCACAGGTTACATTAGCATAATGGATCTATGAAGACCTTGTCACCCTTTTACACTCAGATAGTTGCAGAAAACTCACTTCCCCAGCCTGAGAGAAGCCCCTCTCCACTGGAGTTGGCAGGTCCTCAGACAACAACTTACACAACCTTGATTTCAACATCAAGCCTTAATCACTCATGTTTCTCATTTAAAGCTTGTAATGATAGTAATTAGGTAAATGACTGTTATTGTGTTTCCCACTCATTGCCAATGTTACCTTAACCAACTTTTCAAAGAAAAAGAGAAACATAGAGAATCCTGCAATTTACCCTTATGGGAATTTTTATGCAACCTTAGTTTCAGTTTCAATGAGATGAAACACTCAGATAGAAACCTTTAGTGAGTAGTTAATGGCCAAAATGAATTTCCCTTATTACCCCCACTAAGTTGTCAACTTGCTAGCATAAGACTATCTCAATAACAGTTAAATTAAAAATGTAATTGAATGAGATGTCAGTACAGAAGAACAAACTGGTGAAACTTTCTATCTAAACTCAATTTTCAATAGTCTGTTAAGTTCTTAAGTCTTCAGAGAGCTATCATTTTGCTGAAAAAAGATCATATTCATGATTGTCTAGTTTTCATTTGTATCTCTTCAGTCCCTTAAAAAGAATTTTGTCTTAAACAGTCACTTTCTGTTTTCACAGAAAACCTAGCTTTCTCTGGATTTTTCATAACTGCCTTTTCAAAGTGCATCCCACCCCCACAGGAAGTCATGACACTATTCTGAGATACTTTAAAGTCCATAGTAATGATGTCAGAGGGAAGGACTTCATGAATACAAGAATATTTTTCCAGAGAGGCACTCCCCAACTATCTTCTCTCTCTCTCTTTCTCTTATTAGTTTGAAATCTGGAAGGATCTAGAAAAGTTCTGTCAGCTCACCGAGGGGCCAATGAAACTAATAAAGTTGTTTAAAGCTCTGGTCCCAGCCAGAGGCAGAACTGAAACTAGAATTTAGGCCTCTACCACTCTTTTTGTTACCAGGTCCAGGCTCGCTGTTTGACAGGCCAATAAATAGAGAGACAAGGTGTTGGGGCAATAAATAGCAACTTTATTCAGAAAGCCAGCAGACTGAAAAGATGGTGGACTAGTGTCCCAAAGAGCCACCTTACCTGAGTTAGAATTCAAGCTTCTCTTATACTAAAAGGGAGAGAGGTGTGGAAGGTTGCTGCAAACTTCTTGGTGCTGGAATCCTTTGTTCTTGCATCTGTCCGTGTAGGTCTGATCATAATGTTCCTGTAAATCTCCAACAGAACAATTGTTATTTTCTGTTCTGCAACTTTTTATCTTTATATGAATGGAAAAGTGTTATATCTTTAAAGGTCAGAGCCTTGAGAATGGACTATCATGTATATTTCAAGCTATAGGCAACATTCTTTTACAGAGGTGCAAAGCCAGCATGACTAAGCACAGGCAGCAGAGCACAAAGCTAAAGGAATAGATCCAATATGGAGACAGGTTCATTCTCTTCTGTTACATTTTTATTAAACCACCTGTAAGATAACCATGAATTTTTGCTTTTTTCATTGTTCTTTCTCTATGCTCTTGTTCTTTTCTTCTTGAATCAAGACTGATAATTTCTTATTTCATTGACATTTATATTGCTTTATTCTCTTCATGTTTTTCTCTTTCAAGACATTTTGGATCTTCCATTGCAAAATACCTGTTGAATGAATGAATGAATTGAATGAATTAATACCCAAGAGCAGGACAGCAGTGGTAGTGCAGTGTCTAGGAGTATGTATATAATCCTCTCTTCACTGGTATCTTCTTGCATGGTGCTCAGTTTTACATTATGTGAGGGGTATAAACTCTGAGTGTTTCTTAGCATTTCTTTTATTAAACTAACAGCTTTTTTCAAGTCGAAAAATCAAAATTTGCTCCTGTAACAAATTACCATAAAATTAGTGGCTTAAAACAAATTTATTATCTCACGGTGTGTAAGCCAGATGTCTGAGTGGGTTCAGCTTAGTCCTCTACTCTGGGTCTCACAAAGCTGAAATCAAGGTATTAGAAGCCTGAGTTCTTATCCAGAGGCTCTGGGAGAGAATCTGCTTTGACTTCTTCAAGTTGTTGGCAGAATTCATGTCCTGCAACACTGGGACTGAGGTCCCCATTTCCTTGCTGAATTTCAGCTAGAGCTTCCCTTACCGCCTTAAGGCTGCCTGCATTCCTTGTCACTCTATCTTCGAGCCAGCGTGTTGAGTCCTTGTCACACTTTGAATCTCTCTGATTTTGCTGCTGCATCTCTTCTGCCTCAGCCAGAGAAAATTTTCTGTTTTTAAGGGCTCATGTAATTAGATTGAGGCCAGCGAGATAATACAGGATAATCTACCTATTTTAAATTCTGTAACCTTAATTATGTCTAAATCCTTTTTACCATACAAGGTAACATTTCCCCATGTTCCAGGGATCAGGATGTGGACATCTTTGGGGGACATTCTGCCTACCACCATAGCCCCCAAATCTGAATCCTCATAAGGAATGCTCATCAATCACTTTTAATCCCCATGTCATTGGGAATAATTAGCAAACCTCTGAAAGCATGGAATTAAAAAAATATTTCCAATAATCCAGACTCTTTATTGAAAATAATATAAATGTGTTTTTAAAATTTCCATCTGTTAAGCTTCACTCTTTGTGTGTAAAGTTCTATTGGTTTTGATAAATGCACAATGTCAAATATCCACCATTATGGTATCATGCAGAATACAAGCTTCACCTTTGTGCTTCACCTATTTATCCCTGCCCCCATCCCCCTGAACCACTAGTAACCACTAATCTTTTTACTGTCTCTGTAGTTTTGCCTTTTCCAAAATGACATATAGTTGGAATCATATAGTTTGTAGACTTTTCACTTAGCAATATGCACTCAAGTTTTCTCCTCATCTTTTAATTGCTTGATAGTTCATTTCTTTTTATTGCTGAATAATATTCCATTGTATAACTGTACCATACTTTGTTTATACATTTACCTATTTAAAGACATCTTGGTTGCTTCCAGTTTTTGCTGATTATGAATACAGATGCTATAAACATTCATGTACAGGTTTTTTTTTTTTGTAAACGTAAGTTTTCAACTCATAGTGTAAATACCTAGGAGCATGATTGTCGGATTGTATGATAAGACTATGTTTAACTTTGTAAGAAACTGCCAGGCTGTCCTCCAAAGTGGTTGTACCAGTTTGTATTCCCACCAGCAGTAAATGGGAGTCTCCATGTCCTTAGTAGGATTCTGTATTGTCAATTTTTGATCTTATCCATTCTAATAGATGTATAGCGATATCTCGTTGTTTTAATTTTATTTCCCTGATGACAAATGATGTTGGTCACCTTTACATATGTTTATTTTCATCTGAATATCTTCTATGTTGAGGTGTCTATTCAAACCTTTTAGCATTTTCAGTTAGGTTGTTTGTTTTCTTATTGCTGAGTTTTAAGAGTTCTTTGTATATTTTGAGTAGAAGTCCTTTATCAGATAATGTGTTTTGCAAATATTTTCCCCTAGTTTGTGGCTTTTCTTTTCATTCTCTTAACAATGTCTTTTTTCAGAGCAGACACTTTTAATTTTAATAATGTCTGACATCAATTTTTCTTTCAATGGATCCTACTTTTGGCGCTGTATCTACAAACTTATCACTGAACCCAAGGTCACCTAGATTTCTCCTATGTTTTTCTCTAGATGTTTTATAGTTTTAATTTTACACTTAGGACTATGATCTATTTTCAGTTAATTTATGTGAAAGGTGTAAGGGTTATGTCTAGTATCTTTTTTGTATATAGGTATCCAATTGTTCCAGCACCATTTATTGAAAAGACTATCATTTCTCCATTGAATTTCCTTTGCTCCTTTGTCAGAGATTAGTTGGCTATAATGGCATGGGTCTGTTCCTGGACTCTCTATTCTGTTCCACTTTTCAAGATGTCTTTTTTTTTTTTTCCCTGCCAATACACCAATACCACACTGTCTCAAATATTGTAACTTTATAGTATGTTTTGAAGTCCAGTAATGTCAATTCTCCAACTGTGTTCTTCTTTAGTGTTGTATTGTCTATTCTGTGTTTTTTGCCTTTCCATATAAACTTTATAATCATTTTAGCAATCTTGACAAAATCACTTACTGGGATTTTGACTAGATTGCATTGAATCTATGGATTAAGTTGGAAAGAATGACATCTTAACAGTACTAAGTCTTATAACCGATACACACAGAATATATCTCCATTTATTCAAACCTTCTTCAATTTCATCAGTGTTTTGTAGTTGTGTGCATACAGACCCTGTACATATTTTTTTTAATTTATACATACATAGTTAATCTTTCTGATGCTAATGCAAATGATATTCTTTTAAATTTCAGATTTCAATTATTCATTACTGGTATAAATGAAAGCAGTTGACATTTATGCATTTACCTTGTATTCTGTGACCTTACTAGAATTACTGATTAATTTCAGGATATTTTTGTTGATTCTTTAGAATTTTCTACATAGACAGTCATGCCATTTGTGAACACAGATAGTTTTATTTCTTCTCAATCCTTATACCTTTTATTTCTTTTTCTTATCCTATTTCACTGTCTAGTACTTCTAATATGATATCAAATAACAGTGGTGTGAGTGATTTCTTTGTTTTTTCCTTAATCTTGGAGTAAAACCATCCAGTTTCTCACAATTGAGTATGATGTTAACTTTAGTTTTTGGTTTTGGTTTTGGTTTTGATTTTTTGATGTTCTCTATCAAGTTGAAGAAATTCCCCTCCATTCTTAGCTTGCTCATAAAATCATAAATAGGTGTTGGATTTTGTCAAATGCTTTTTCTACATCAATTGGTATACCATGCAATTTTTCCTCTTTAGCCTGTTGATGTGGTGGATTACACTAATTGATTTTGAAATGTTGAGCCAGCCTTGCAAATCTGGAATAGATCCCACTTGGTTGTGGTCATAGTTCTCTTTATACATTATAGGATTAGATTTGCTATCATATCGTTGAGGGTTTTTGTATCTCTGTTCATAAGAGATATTTGGCTATACTTATCCTTTCATGTAATGTTTTTGGTTTTGGTTTTGCAATAATAGGTTTTCATTGTAGCAAAATATGCATATCATAATATTTATCACATTAACCATTATTAACTGTACATGTCATTGGAATTAAATACATTCATAATGTTGTATGACCATCACCACTATCTATAAAAATTTTCATCATCCGCCAACAAAATCCCTGTACATAGTGAACAGTAGTCCTCCCCTATCCTCCTCTCCCCAGTACCTGGCAACCTCTATTCTACTTTCTGTCTCTATAAATTTGCCTGTTATAGGTACCTCATCTGTGTACTCTGTCATTTTACATACAATATTTGTTCTGTTTCTGGCTAATTTTTCTATGCATAATGTTTTCAAAGTCCATCCATGTTATAGCATATATCAAAATTTCCTTTTTTATGGACAAATAATATTTCATTATTCAGTAGTTCATTGCATATTATACGTATATATATATGTATATATACATTTTGTTTATTCATTATATGTTGATGTACACTTGAGTTGTTTGCACATTTTGACTATTGTGAATAATGCTGCTATGAATATTGGTGTACAAATATTTGTTCAAGACCCCAATTGCAATTCTTTTAGATATCTATCTAGGTGTAGAATTGCTAAGTCATATGGTATTCTATACTTAACTTTTTTCAAAAAAACACTGTTTTTGATAGAAAGCCCATAAATAAACTCATGTACCTATGGTCAATTAATCTATGACAAAGGAGTCAATACTATATAATGGAGGAAAGATAACCTCTTCAATAAATGGTGCTGGGAAAACTGGACAGCTAGCTACATGTAAAAGAATGAAATTACAACATTCCATAACACCATACATAAAAATAAACTAAAAATGGATTAAAGACTTAAATATAAGACCAGATACTATAAAACTTTTAGAAGAAAACATAGGCAGAACACTATTTGACATAAATCGCAGCAATATCTTTTCCAAGCCATCTCCTAGAGTAATGAAAAAAACAAAAATAAACAATTGGGACCTAATTAAACTCAAAAGCTTTTGCACAACAAAGGAACCCATAAATGAAATGAAAAGACAGTGCATAGAAAGGGAGAAAATATTTGCAAATGATGCAACAGATGAGGGATAAGTCTCCAAAATTTACAAACAGCTCATGCAGCTCAATATCAAAAAAAAACAAAAACCAATCAACCCCATCCAAAAATGGACAGAAGACTTAAATAGATATTTCTCCAAAGAAGGCACACAGATGGCCAAGGGGCACATGAAAAGATGCTCAACATTGCTAATTATTAGAGAAATGCAAATCAAAACTACCATGAGGTATCATTTCACACCAGTCAGAATGGCCATCATCAAAAAGTCTCCAAAAAATAAATGCTGGAGAGGGTGTGGAGAAAAGGGAACCCTCCTACACTGCTGGTGGGAATGTAAATTGGTATAGCCACTATGGAGAACAGTATGGAAGCTCCTTAAGAAACTAAAAATAGAGCTACCAAATGATCCAACAATCCCTCTCCTGGGCATATATCTGGAGAGAAACATGGTTCAAATGCACCCCAGTGTTCACTGCAGTGCTGTTTACAGTAGCCAAGACAAGGAAGCAACCTAAATGTCCATCAACAATGAATGGATAAAGAAGATGTGGTACATATATACAATGGAATACTACTCAGCCATAAAAAGAATGAAATAATGCTATTTGCAGCAACATGGATGGGCCTAGAGATCATCATACTAAGTGAAGTAAGTCAGACAGAGAAAGACAAATATCATATAATATCACTTATATGCAGAATCTTAAAAAAAAATACAAATGAACTTATTTAAAAGAGAGAAATGTACTCACAGCCTTAGAGAATGAAGTTATGGTTACCGGGGAGGAAGGGTTGGGGGGAGGGATAGACTGGGAGTTTGGGATTGACATGTACACATTGCTGTATTTAAAATAGATCACCAATAGATAGCACAGGGAACGCTGCTCAATATTCTGTTATAACCTAAATGGGAAAAGAATTTGACAAAGAATAGGTACATGTATATGTATAACTGAATCACTTTTCTGTACACCTGAAACTAACACAGCATTGTTAATCAACTATACTCCAATATAAAATAGAAATTTAAAAAAATTTCCAAAGTAAAATAAAAATTTAAAAAACAGTGTTTTTGACAGAGGCTGGAAAGTTTTACATTCCCAGCAGCAATGCACAAGGGTTCCAGCTTTTCCACATTCTCACCAACACTTGTTATTTCATGCTTGTTCAATTATAGCTATCCTAGTAGATGTGAAATGGTATCTCATTGTAGTTTTGGTTTGTATTTCCCTAATAACTAATGATGTTATATTTTCATGTGCTTATTGGCCATTTGTATGTCTTCTTGGGAGAAATGTCTATTCAAATCCTTTGCCCCTTTTATTTAAATTTTTTAATTTAATTTTATTTATTTTTTATACACCAGGTTATTATTAATCATCAATTTTATACACATCAGTGTATACATGTCAATCCCAGTTGCCCAATTCATCACACCACCACCACCAACCCCCACAGCATTCCCCCCTTGGTGTCCATATGTTTGTTCTCTACAACTGTGTCTCAATTTCTGCCCTGCAAACTGGTTCATCTGTACCATTTTTCTAGGTTCCACATATATGCGTGAATATATGATATTGTTTTTCTCTTTCTGACTTACTTCACACTGTGTGAGTCTCTGGATCCATCCATGTCCCAACAAATGACTCAATTTTGTTCCTTTTTATGGCTCAGTAATAGTCCATTGTATATATGTACCACATCTTCTTTATCCATTTGTCTGTCTATGGGCATTTAGGTTGCTTCCATGACCTGGCTATTGCAAATAGTGCTGCAATGAACACTGAGGTGAATGTATCTTTTTGAATTATGATTTTCTCAGGGAATATGCCCAGTAATGGGATTGTTGGGTCATATGGTAGTTCTATTTTTAGTTTTGTAAGGAACCTCCATAGTGTTCTCCATAGTGGCTCTATCTATTTACATTCCCACAAAGAGTGCAAGAGGGTTCCCTTTTCTCCACACCCTCTCCAGCATTTGTTGTTTGTAAACTTTCTGATGATGCCCATTCTTACTGGTGTGAGGTGATACCTCACTGCAGTTTTCATTTGCATTTCTCTAATAATTAACAATGTTGAGCAACTTTTCATGTGCTTCTTGGCCATCTGTATGTCTTCTTTGGAGAAATGTCTATTTAGGTCTTCTGCCCATTTTTGGATTGGGTTGTTTTTTTTTTTTACTATGGAGCTGCATGAGATGTTTATATATTTCAGAGATTAATCCTTTGTCCATTGATTCGTTTGCAAATATTTTCTCCCATTCTGAGTGCTGTCTTTTCGTCATGTTTACGGTTTCCTTTGCTGTGCAAAACCTTTGAAGTTTCATTAAGTCCCATTTGTTTATTTTTGTTTTTATATCCATTACTCTAGGAGATGGATCAAAAAAGATCTTGCTGTAACTTATGTCAAAGAGTGTTCTTCCTATGTTTTCCTCTAAGAGTTTTATAGTGTCTGGTCTTACATTTAGGTCTCTAATCCATTTTGAGTTTATTTTTGAGTATGGTGTTTGGGAGTGTTCTAATTTCATTCTTTTACATGTAGCTGTCCAGTTTTCCCAGCACCACTTATTAAAGAGACTGTCTTTCTCCATTGTATATCCTTGCCTCCTTTGTCATAGATTAGTTGACCATAGATGCGTGGGTTTATCTCTGGGCTTTCTATCTTGTTCCATTGATCTATGTTTCTGTTTTTGTGCCAGTACCATATTGTCTTGATTACTGTAGCTTTATAGTAGTCTGAAGACAGGGAGTCTGATTCCTCCAGCTCTGTTTTTCCTGCAAGACTGCTTTAGCTATTCAGGGTCTTTTGTGTCTCCATACAAATTTTAAGATTTTTTGTTCTAGTTCTGTAAAAACTGCCATTGGCAATTTGATAGTCATTGCACTGAATCTGTAGATTTCTTTGGGTAGTATAGTCATTTTCACAATATTGATTCTTCCAATCCAAGAACATGGTATATCTCTCCATCTGTTGGTATCATCTTTAATTTCTTTCATCAGTATCTTATAATTTTCTGCATAAAGGTCTTTTGTCTCCCTAGGTAGGTTTATTCCTAGGTATGTTACTCTTTTTGTTGCATTGGTAAATGGGAGTGTTTCCAAAATTTCTCTTTCAGATTTTTCATCACTAGTGTATAGGAATGCAAGAGATTTCTGTGCATTAATATTATTGTGTTACTGTTGATATCCTCTTTTTTAGGTGTTAGCACTTGCCTTATGTATTGTGGTGCTTCTATGTTGGGTACATATATATTTATAATTGTTATATCTTTTTCTTGGATTGATCCCTTGATCATTATGTAGTGTCCTTCCTTGTCTCTTGTAACATTCTTTATTTTAAAGTCTTTTATTTGATATGAGTCTTGCTACTCCAGCTTGCTTTTGGTTTCCATTTGCATGGAATATCTTTTTCCATCCCCTCATTTTCAGTCTGAATATGTCCCTAGGTCTGAAGTAGGTGTCTTGTAGACAGCATGTGTATGGGTCTTGTTTTTGTATACATTCAGCAAGCCTGTGTCTTTTGGTTGGAGCATTTAATCCATTCACGTTTAAGGTAATTATCAATATGTATGTTCCTATTACCATTTTCTTAATTGTTTTGGGTTTGTTTTTGTAGGTCCATTTCTTCTCTTGGGTTTCCAAGTTACAGAAGTTCCTTTAGCATTTGTTGTAGGGCTGGTTTGGTGGTGCTGAATTCTCTTAGCTTTTGCTTGTCTGTAAACCTTTTGATTTCTCCATAGAATCTGAATGAGATCCTTGCCAGGTAGAGTAATCTTGGTTGTAGCTTCTTCCCTTTCATCACTTTATCATGCCACTCCCTTCTGGCTTATAGAGTTTCTACTGAGAAATCAGCTGTTAACTTTATGGGAGTTCCCTTGTATGTTATTTGTCTTTTTTCCCGTGCTGCTTTTAATAATTTTTCTTTGTCTTTAATTTTTGCCAGTTTGATTATATGTGTCTCAGTGTGTTTCTCCTTGGGTTTATCCTGTATGGGACTCTCTGCACTTCCTGGATTGGGTGGCTATTTCCTTTCCCATGTTAGGGAAGTTTTCGACTCTAATCTCTTCAAATATTTTCTCGGGTCCTTTCTCTCTCCCTTCTCATTCTGGGACCCCTATAATGCAAATATTGTTGCGGTTTATGTTGTCCCAGAGGTCTCTTAGGCTGTCTTCATTTCTTTTCATTTTTTTTCTTTATTCTGTTCCGCAGCAGTGAATTCCACCATTCTGTCTTCCAGGTCACTTATCCGTTCTTCTGCCTCAGTTATTCGGCTATTGATTCCTTCTAGTGTAGTTTTCATTTCAGTTCTTGTATTGTTCATCTCTGTTTGTTTGTTCTTTAATTCTTCTAGGTCTTTGTTAATCATTTCTTGCATCTTCTCGATGTTTGCCTCCATTGTTTTTCCGAGGTCCTGGATCATCTTCACTATCATTATTCTGAATTCTTTTTCTGGAAGGTTGCCTATCTCCACTTCATTTAGTTGTTTTTCTGGGGTTTTATCTTGTACCTTCATCTGGTACATAGCCCTCTGCCTTTTCACCTTGTCTATCTTTCTGTGAATGTGGTTTTTGTTCCACAGGCTACAGGATTGTAGCTCTTCTTGCTTCTGCTGTCTGCCCTCTGGTGGATGAGGCTATCTAAGAGGCTTATGCAAGTTTCCTTGTGGGAGGGACTGGTGGTGGATAGAGCTGACTGTTGCTCTGCTGGGCAGAGCTCAGTATAACTTTAATCTGCTTGTCTGCCGATGGGTGGGGCTGCGTTTGCTCCCTGTTGGTTTTTTGGTCTGCGGCAACCCAACAGTGGAGCCTACCTGGGCTCTTTGGTGGGGCTAATGTTGGACTCTGGGAGGGCTCATGCCAAGGAGTACTTCCCAGAACTTCTGCTGCCAGTGTCCTTGTCCCCACAGTGAGCCACAGCTACTCCCTGCCTCTGCAGAAGTCCCCCCAACACTAGCAAGTATTTCTGGTTCAGTCTCCCCTGTGGTCACTGTTCCCTTCCCCTGGGTCCCGATGTGCACACTACTTTGTGTGTGCTCTCCAAGAGTGGAGTCTGTGCTTCCTCCAGTTCTTTCAAAGTCCTGCAATCAAATCCCAGTATCCTTCAAAGTTTGATTCTCTAGGAATTCCTCCTCCTGTTGCCAGACCCCCAGGTTGGGAAGCCTGACGTGGGGCTCAGAACCTTCACTCCAGTGGTGGACTTCTGTGGTATAAGTGTGCTCCAGTCTGTGAGTCACCCACCCAGCAGTTATGGGATTTGATGTTACTGTGATTGCGCTCGTCCTACCATCTCATTGTGGCTTCTCCTTTGTCTTTGGATGTGGGGTATGTTTTTTGGTGAGTTCCAGTGTCTTCCTGTCGATTATTGTCCAGCAGCTAGTAGTGATTCTGGTGTTCTCGCAAGAGGGATTGACAGCATGTCCTTCTACTCCAACATCTTGGTTCCAATCCCCTTTGTCCATTTTTAACTTGAGTTGTTTGTTCTTTTGTTGTTGAGTTTTAGGAGTTGTTTACATTACAGGTATCAATCTCTTATCAGATACAATTTACACAGTTTTATTTGTATGTATTTTTTACAAATATGACTTACAAATATTTTCTCCCATTCAGTAAGTTGTCTTTCACTTTCCTGGTAGTACCCTTTGACATATAAAAATTCTTAATTTTGATCAAGTTCAGTTTATCTATATTTTCTTTTGTTGCATGCCTGTGCTTTTGGTGTTATATTCTTAAAGTCATTGCCAAATACAACATCATGAAGATTTTCTCCAATGTTATAAGAATTTTATAGTTTTAGCTCTTAAGTACAGGTCTTTGATGCAGTTTGAGTTAATTCTTGTAAATGGTGTGAATTAAGGGTCCGATTTCCTTCTTTTGCATGCGGATATCCAGTTTTGCCAGAACCATTTTTTGAAAAGATTTTCCTTTCCTCATTGAATGCTCTTGGCACCCTCGTCAAAATCAATTAACCATATATATAAGGGTTTCTTTCTGGGCTCCCTGTTCAATTCTATATTGGTCCCAGACAGCAGCTCCAGTCCAGTGATGAGAAAGGAAAGCAGGCTACAGACTATGACAGAGTGAGACAGACTGCTCATCCCAGACATATAATGGTTAAGAGAAGGAGAAACTCGGAATAGTAGCTTTAGAAGAAAGAAAATTGATTCATAATTGTATCTGGTTTATTTTCAGATCCCTTACATAATATCTGCCTTTCAGATACATAACATACTGAGCACCAGAATTATAATAAGATGGTTTATTTGGGAGCTTTTAATAGAGGGAGGCATAGCAGAGTCCTGACTCTTAGCAAAGGCAAAAGACTTACAAAATATCTCGTTGTGAATTATGCTATTCATTTCATTTATCATTTGTACGAAATACTGAACTGAAAGAAGCTTTCATAAACAATTCTATAAGAGTGAAGTTCAGGCGTTTATAGAAAAAAAACAGTTTTTAGACAAGAGTATCATTTTTTTATTCCTTGCTGAATGAGGTTTCCACAGCTTGAGGAAAGGGAGTCATGTTTTGGTTAACTCTTCTGGGAAGACAAAAAGTGGTGTTAATGAGAATTCTTTGCATCTCTAAAAACTTTATGACATGTAATATAATAAAGAGAAGGCAGGCGGTCCAGGGAAAGCACTGAGTAAATTGCATGTTGTGGAGGAGTGCTTGGGGAGTTTTGAGATGGCCAGAAACAGAACTGTTTCTCAAACTTTCTAGCCAGCCCAGGTGCCACCCAATCCAGGACTAGGTTTTCTCTGTGCACAGCTGGCGGTGGGTGGAACAGGTGTACCCACTCAAGCTGTGAATTGAAAACCAATTTCTTTGACTTTGCCTTTGTTAGAAAGTATTCTCTTCCTCGATTCACCCACCAGTCAGGCACGGGCACTGAATGTTTTCCATGTCTGGAACCAATGAGGACAGTGAAGGTCCTTTCCATTCCTTTCCACCTGATCCAGTCCCATAGCTACAGTATTTTGCACTTCATTAAACATGTTCGTTTCACCCTGGCAGCAGGAATTCTATCTCTGTTTTACTGAGGGAGGGCACAGAGGCTCAAAGGGGTTGAATGAAATTATCCTGACTGTCGAGAGGTGACAGGGAAGCTCAGCCCATAGGGGACATTTTGCCCTTTATTCTTTCAATTTGGGAGAGTGTCAGTGGGAATTATTTACTCCTTCATATACCTCCCCTTTTAGTCCTTCTACCCAGGAAAGAAGAACATGATATTCTGGTCAATGTTTGTTGTGCTCCTTGGTCCTTATGTGAATGGTGAGGTCTCTGTGGTACAGGGGCAGAAACAAGTGGTCCACTTTCCTCTTTGACACCTGGGTTCTTAGGAGGTGGGTCTCTTCTGACTTTGTCTCTTGTCATACATACATCTGGGCAAGTGGGGCAGGCCAGTCATTCCCATCCCCCCACTGCAAAGGCTATGTGAGATGGTTAAAGGTGAGTTCTAGAGCTTATAACACCTGGGTTCAAATCCCTGCCCTTATTCTTCTACAGTTCCTCTGCTCATGGTTGTGTAGAAAAATCCAGAAAAGAGCCACCACACAGCACAATGGTCTTCATAGTGGCTATGCTCCCTGGAGTATACAAGGACATTCATCAGAGCAGAGAAAAAAGTAACTAGAGCTTCTCTTTATTACTTTTCAAATAAAAAGTATAACTTTTCTAATAATCCATATATGAGTTAACACTGGATCCCACACCCTTGACATCTCAGCCAGTAACCCAGGCCCTTGAGGCATCCTGAAGGAAAAAATGGAAGTTTCTCAACATGGAGGTGTTGACAGGGCTGCCCTCACTCATTTGATTTTACTATCTCGTGACAAAAGTGTAGTTTACTTGCCATATATTGCCACCAAGGTGATTATTTTCATAAAAGCAAGACCTGAAAATATTACAATTTTTAAATGCTTTGCAGTGAGAGGTGGAGTGACTTTGAAAATATGTTCCACACAGAGGTTTGCCATGTATCTTGTGGCAAAATATTTAAAATAGTTGTTGAAGTGTAGAAGTTCTACATTTTTATTTTATGAAAAGATAAATATTTTACATTTGCTAAATATTTTTGTGAGGGAAATGGCTCTCAACAGTATGCTCTCTAGGAGATATTAAAAAAAATCCCACCAAATATGTCCCTTTTGAAGGTAAAGATGACATTTAAACAATAAGTGAGAAAGTAAATGCTACTTAAAAAAGAAAATCTCACTACAGTGAGAGTCCTTCAAAAATGAATATTTGCAGATGTTTCCACCGCTGTGTGATTTTATTGCTGAAAATAATGTGTCACCTATAAAAACTCTTGTATTTACAAAGTCTATGTACTTACAAAACAGGGTAACTGAATGCCCTAACCTGTTTTAAAAATCTTCCAAATGAAGTTATTCAGTGAATTTTGAACTGCTTTGTTTTTAAAAGATAAGGAAAAATGCCTTCCAATTTATATGTAAAACATCTGATTAAATCAGGGAAGATGGACATTTTGCTCTGAATTTTGGCAAAATATTTTTATATACTTGGTAGATGGCAATGAGTTTTGTGATTTTTGTAAACACAGCTAGTGATACACTACTATTTCGAACTATATATTTTTGAGCTATCTTTTCAACTATGATAGCAAATAAAATCAAGGTTTCAGATAAACTGGACTTAAAAAACCAGACCTTCAAATAAATGAATCACAAAGTTTAAGCCAATTAAAAAAAATGATAAAACATCTTTTGCCACACTTATTATAAGGAGCAAAATATGTTTGTCCCATTAATTAAAAAGAATATTTATAATTATTTTTTATTTATCTTTATGTCATCCTTTTAAATTTGTTCTGTGTTAAGAAGAAGATGTAGCTCTACACATATTCAGAGTACATGCTCAAAACCTTTTTACCATTGGGCATACCTAACCAGAAACTTGCTCTGTCCTCCTAAGAAAAGATGCAGTCAGGCTCTGGTGGTGGTAGGGATGCATTCCTGGAAGTAGGAACTCAAATTAGATCCTTTCTCTACAGGGTTACTATAGTGCAGCTCTGCTGAGTCTTGTTCCCGGGAGTTCACATTAGTAATCACTCTTCTCTTCAAATCCCCAACATCCTGATGCACCTCCAACCATACTTTCTTCCAGCTACTGTTGGTGCATTTGTTGGTGTGTCCTCCCCAGTTGCAATAATTACATGGTGCCCTTAGTAAGTTAGGCTTCCTCCAATTCCTGAATGCATGTTGATTTTCACTACCTGTTTCTTTGACCTTTCTCTTGAAGATTCTTCAAGCTGTTCTAAAACTTGCATCACAAGTTCTAGTTTGATAATCCTCCCTTGTGTCTACACAGCATTTCTAGCAGTGTTGCTGACACACAGGTTAACTGCCTTATTCAATCACAGTTGCTTGCCAAAAAAACCAGATGAAAGACAGGAACAGGGATAACAGCAGAGAAATAATGTCGGTTGTAGAACTCACTCAATTTGGGTTAAACTGTAGAAAACTCACTGGTGGACCTGTAGCTCAAGAGAGCACAGAACAACAACCTGTTACTCTAATTCTTGTTAACTATAAAGACTCTGTTTATTAACATGAATTCAAAACTAGAAAAGTCAGTGGAACTGGTTCAGCCTGCCACTGAATTGCAATCTTCATAGAGAATCCCTTTGATGAAACTATTTCCTGTCCACTCAGAACAGGGGACAAACATTCCTGTAATCAGTAGGAAAACTCTGGATGTAGACATCTCAGTTAAACTGTAGGTTTCTCTAGGGTGTAGATCAGATCACAGTCGTTTTTTTCTTAATCCGTCCCCTACATTCACAGTACAAGGCCAGATGGGCAGTAGAGCTTCAAGAAATACTTGCTAAACTGTGGATTGAAGTCGACTGGTGAAATGGAGCAATGAAGCTTGTAATGCAAAATCGCAAATATTGCCTGCCAAATAATTTAATGTTATTTTTGGTTCTGAATATGACTATCTGACACTTCTGTAATATATACATTTCAAGAGCACATATTAAATTATTCTGTGAAAACATAATTCAGAGGGAGTTGAAAAACAACTACTTCAGTTTCTTACCCCAGTGCTTTTAAGTCTTTAACCTGTCTCTTTCCCTCTCAGTGCTGAGGTTGGATTTCTAAAGTTGATGTACTTTGAGCAAAACTCTCCAAATTCTGCCTCAGTTTCCTGGTTTCTCTGGAAGGAAATTCATTTAAGTCTGTCCCTCCTCTTTGCTGCCCATTGCTCCCACTCTCCTTTCCTGTAAAGCTGAGCTACTTGGAGGGCTACTGAAAGAATGCTTTTCCTCCCTCCAGGCTCCTGCTGAAAAGCATAAGCAAGTACATAAACACTGAAAAAGTCAACAGTGGTTATTAAATATAGACTCCAAAGTTTTAATGTTGCAGCTCCCCTGAGAATTTAGTTAAGAAAAGACCTGGTAAATAGAAGCTCTGGACCAACATTTTTTTCTTGGCTGCCCCTGGTTACCTTTTGGTTTCAAGCACTAGGCTGAGAGGATTGATTCATAGAAATCCAAGCAACTAAACTGACTAACTCTTGTAGAAGTTGCCAAGGCCCTAGTGCATTTTCTTATACTAACGTAAACCCAACTTAAAAATATATATACATCTTGGTGCTCTTTATTGCTTATCCTCCCATTTTAAAAAGTGGGAAGCTTGTCTTCCCTCCCAGCTCTGTCTTTCACCTGTAAAGCACCACACTGAAGGAATGATAGAGATAGCACCTGGCACCTTTATTACATTCCGTTTATTACAAAATATTAATGTTTCTCAAATATTATTTATGTTAAAGAGTATTATTTTCTAGACCAGTTTTTCCCAGTTATTTTCCATTTCTATAGCTAATCTTGGATTTCATTTAAAGAGACGTGAGAAATTGGCATGATTTTAGTTAGTATTCTAAACATGTCAATGTAAGTGAGGTTCAGAGGACCAAAGCATTTATTATGCTTCTTGGGTGGGGAGTTGGTGCTAACGGATTTCAGGCGCTTATGGGAAGAAGGCTGCTTCAGGCATGCACACACAGGCCAGGCGCTGTGAGTCAGTGATGCCAAAATGCGCTGCAAAGATTTGATAACATTTTCATTAAAAGCAACAGAAAGAAAGCATGAAAAATATGATATACGGAGTAAGCCCCTTTTTTTTTCTTCTCTTCATAAAAGGCTACCAAAATTGGACTATGTTCATGGTGCAGACTCCAGTCAACTTGACATAAATTACGAGACAACATTAGTTAGGTTCATTTTAACTCTCATCTGAAAATATATTTCTCGTCCTTTATTTTGGCTTCTCTCTATCTCCTTTTTCTCTCTCTGTGAAGTATCATGTTTTCTATGGTTTCTTTGCAAAAACTGATTGGAACATTCTACTAGAAGAACATAAAGTGAGAGTTCACAATAATAACATTTTTAAAAATTAGTACTCAGTTTGAGAGAGTTCAGGGATAATTTCTGAGGAAAGCAAAATCTTTGGAAATTAGGAGAAGAATTTTTGTTTGGCTTAATTAAGATAGATGTTAGTGGGAAGCGGCCGCATAGCATAGTGGGAAGCAGCCGCATAGCACAGGGAGATCAGCTCGGTGCTTTGTGACCACCTGGAGGAGTGGGATAGGGAGGGTGGGAGGGAGGGAGACGCAAGAGGGAAGAGATATGGGAACATATGTATATGTATAACTGATTCACTTTGTTATAAAGCAGAAACTAACACACCATTGTAAAGCAATTATACTCCAATAAAGATGTAAAAAAAAAAAAAGGTGTGGTTTATGGTTCATTCACGTAGTGGTAAAAAGAGTGACATTAGTTAGTCTTCCTTTGTTCCATGTGTGTGCGCGCATGCGTTATGAGGCATTACTCTGCCCACCATCCTAAATCTTTAGCTCCCTTGGTCCTCCATAGTCTAAGGGCTACACCAGAGGAGTGTGCTCATTTAGATGTGTTTATCTAATTAGCAATAGGAACTTCCAGATAGATTTTTTCAGTCCTTGAGTATTGAATATTACATTTGTTTGTCTGCTTTACTCAAAATGCATACAATATCTAGTAGCAACATATTGAGGTTTTTTCAAAGCTACAATTATATATCTCTAGTGAAGCAAGGATCAGAAGCCCTTCTTCACACAAGTCTCAGCAAACTGCTGCCCTTATACCAATTGCTCTCTTTCTTGCACTTGCGGAATCACAGCTGGGTCTCCTTATGAAAAGAGAGCACATAATAATTGCACTAAATATGCACTAAATTACTTTGCAAAATGATAGTGGCATCCATTATAAATCCTGTGCTTGAGGAGTTTAATCAGCTATTTAAATTTTCATCAGAATGCAAGTCAACATGCTAGTTCTTGGCCAAAGGCATTCTATTTACCACATAAATATTTTTTGATTAAGAAAAGCACAGGCCCCTACACTTTTCTACGGTCTCAGAGGCACATGAGCATATCTCAGGAGCAATAAATAAAACCATGAAATTTTAAAAAATCAAACTTGAATTTTGATACATTTTTTAGTTGGCAACTACATTTCCTGTGAATAATACGCCACTTCACGTGATTTAATATTAATATTCCTTAGGAAATCAGGTTTAGGAGAGTGGAATTAGAGGACATAGAAAAATGCTAGTAATTGTATTTTAGAATAACAAAGCTAATAAATGTGAAGCAACCTATTTACTGATTATATCACGAGGTTTTATCTTAGTTTCTTCTGTGTTAAATCTGTGTCCACAAGAGCACTTATAACAAAATGAAAAGGACTGGAGTATTGGAGGTTATAGTATTTTATTTTCTCATTTCTTTTCACATCTACCTGATCTGAGTTACATTCAGGGTATGGATCTGTATTGATTATCTTCAGAAAACAAAAGGTACATTTTCCATCTGCTGGGCTTCAGGGAAGGGATCAAGGGGAAGGTGACTTCTTGTCCCCATCACAGCAAGTGCTTCATTTATGGAGCCCTGGGTATCACACAAGTGCTGGGAGGAGGAACGAGAGGCAGGGAGGGTGGGAGGGATAGAATGGAACTGAAATCACCCTGAACTTGGCTAGGATTGGCTGGTTCCTAGATAGCTGAGTAAAATTTTTTACACTTTTCCCTAAAATAATTTATTATTCTGAGGTGAGAGGCAGGGATGGTGATTCTTTATAGAAAATATAAATGGGATTGCCCAGAGAAAAAGCACCATATTTGGATATTGTGGTTTTGCTCTTTGAATGGGAGTTTGTAATTAGGGGATGTTTAAATTCTCAGTTGTGATTACACTTCTAGTATCTAGCAATTACTCTGACAGGTATAAAATGACAAGGCTAGAAAAGGCAGCAGAAAATCATCTAGGTGAATCTTTCCTTTTGTAAGAGATAGTTTAAACTGTAAATGTGTATCCTCATAAAAGTCATGTGATATTCTGTCTACTCTATTTTGTTGTATCCACCAGAATTTAAGTCCAATGATGAAAGGGATTTTTCTATTTTGTCACCTTCCTTATTCCTATAACGTAAGATGGTGTCTGGAACATCATAGACACACAATGTTTATTGAATGAGAGGGTGAATGAATGAATGAATATATGTGTGCTTAGGAGACTAATGGAATGAAATGAGGGCAAGTGGCATTTTAAACCAGGAAGCAGCGTGCATTTGCAGGGGCTTCCCCTGAGTAGAGCAAAGCTGCTGAGTTCAATTAGTAGGGCCACTGTTGCTAAGTGAGAGATTTGAGTGAAGGCGATAGTACTTATTCAGTTTATGTACCGTTATGTGATACTCTCTCTTCTTTGAAGATGTCACTACCGAGAAGAATGCATATCTATATAATTGAAAGGAGTTTTAAAAAAGTATTGGCAGCCAGCATATATTTCCATTATTCCTGCGTAAAGTCTTGCCCTTGTTTTCTACATGAAAATCTTTACAGGGATTGGCTAGCAAACTGCCTTTAACACTGTGTCACTCAGAGTCTTGGCTCCAAAAGTTTGTAATGTTAGTCAACTCACCATTGCTGACCAGGGCATATGACCCCAGGCAAATAATTTTGTTTCACTGGGCCTCAAATTCTTCATCAAAGGAGGGCAAGTTAGGGTGTTCTGGGAGAGCCCCAAGGTTCCTTCCAGCATAATAGCCTATGAATTTACATTCTAAGTTCTACCTTGACTGCTTCTTGCAGCCTACATTATACAGCTATGTAACACTTCAGTGCATTTTACAAGTGTGTCTCCTGTTCCCCTTTGCCCTTAGTAACTTACCATTGTCACGCATCTGCCCCTTCCCAATTGGGGAAATGAGGTGAGTGGAGCTTCCATGTCCACAAGCGGTACTCTGGGCACGCATACGTCAATCACTAAGGCCAACTGGTGAGACAACTTAACTATGGGGCTGGTGACTCTGTCTTTTCATTTAGTATCAATAGGACTCATAAGTAAGTCATGACAGTACTCAAGAATTTGCAAATAAGGTATCTCTAAGTTCATATCTAGAAGCTACATGGAACACAGATTACTGCTTTTCCTGCTGTGTGTGTGTGTGTGCGTGTGTGCGCGTGTGTGCTTGCTGAATGAATGTGAGCATATGAGGTGCCACCAGCACAAAAGAAAAGAAGATATGATCCTGAGAAAGAAAACCATCAATTCTTTCAGACACTCTTACAAGCAAAATGAGGGCAAGGGTTTTCAGAACCACAATAGTACCAATTAGTTCACAAAGCATCTCACTAGTTAGATGGGAAAAGATTAACTTAGAAGTCTAGTCTGTTCTCTGGGGCAATGAAAAGTTTTGTCTATTCACAGTATCTTTAATCCTGCTATCCGCTTCTATATACTTCAGGATAATGGCTCTGCTACCAAAATCTTTCCTGATTTTGAGCCTCATTTCCTTTTTCTTCTTTCCATTCATTTCATCTTAATCATACACTTTTAAAGCCTCTTAAAATTTTCCCTTTTCAATGTGTTTAATCACTTTTTCTATGTGTTTGAAAGATGATTATAAAAATTCTTCTCATTTAAATAATTTTAAGTTAATCATACTGCACCCTTTCTCTCTCCTCCTCTCTCTCTCATAAGACTGAGAACTGTGAGATTCTCTTGGCAATGACTTAAAGTTTATCTGGTTAATCTGAACAGCTGTGTTTCTGATATTTGGAAGCTCACTGGAGCAATATCCAGTTTTCAAGGTAAATAAATTTACCCCTTTCCCTCAAAGTTGTTGAATATTGTGAATTTTCAAAGTCAATGTATTTGCCAACTCTCCCCATCCTGTCTTATAAACTCACCATCATCTGCAAACTATTATCAATACCCAGTGTGCCAGCCTCCTGGGAAATAAAGGGCAAAGAGATTTAAAACATTGTCTCGGACTTCAGAGGAAAGGGAGTTCATAAACATAAATATATTTTAAAAACTATACACTGGTGGCATATTCTAAATGTTGAATAAATGAGGGAAATAATAATGACTACAGGAGTTCAGAAGTCAAGGCTAGGGCAGGTGGAAAGCTCCATAGGGAGGGAGGGCAATGGTCTTCTAGGCTTCAGCCTCATAGCTTGAGACCCAGTTGTTGTGAAAGTGATCCATGTACCACCAAAGGATCCACAGATGAACTTCAGAAATGACAGGGGTCTTCTGAAATTGCATGGCAATTTTTGTTTCTATGTCCTTATTTTTTGGTGGGGAGTCAACTTCTCAGTGGGCTAAGGAAAACTTTTCTCCGGTGTATGGCTGAGGCTCCCAACACCCAGTGTAGGATGACTCCTGCCCAAGGCCTTAGGCCATTCTGGTTCTTAGGGTATTTGCTTCCACTCTGGCCTCAGTACCCCACCTGTTATCTGAGTTCCTGTTTTGTGAATCTGGAAGTAAATTCTTATGCCTCAAGTCCCCAATAATAAAGCTTCCACTGGGCTTCTGTAGATGAGTCCCTCCCTACCTGCCACCCCATCCCTGCCCTAGACCTCCAGGAGAATGAATTTTCTGTTGTTGAACCACCTTCCCAGAGCTGGTTTTCCAATATCTGTTCCCAGATTTTCAAATGCTGGCTACTTGTCTTCCTGCTCTTTTGCTGTCACCAAACACCCAGCTTGAATGGATGTCTTGAATTTCAGGTAAGGTCTAGAACCTTTGACTAGTCATATTTTGGTCCTATCTGTTCTTTCCCCTTGATTAACTCATCTCCAAATTTCATATCTTCCTTTGGACCCACGATCTCATGTTTTAAGTTACTAATGTCCTCAATCCCTGCCATTGTTGTCCAACCTTTCAGGACTCAGCACCTGTCTAACCCTAGACAGGAATTATATGTAATCTTGAGGGGTTTTGTTTTGTTTTGTTCAAGACTTGAACAAAGTCTTGAAATTAATATAAGACCTAATGCAAATTGAGGTGGGTTATAGGGGGTTATTGAGAAATGGAAAACATACTAGTAAGAGGTAGGGGAAGTAATTTAAGGAAAATTAGAGAGGTAATACTAGAGCAAGTTTAGGGAGGTCGAAGCAGTTATGTGAAGTAATAAATGTCCTTTTTATATAGTGGTTCTGATTGGAATAAAGAGTTGATACTTTTGTTTATAATATCCTCTGAAATGAGCTTCTAGACTTTAAAAAATTGGCAAAATCTTTTGGAGATCCTTAGCAATATTGTTTCCCCAGAGTCAATATTTAAAGCTTTTATTGAGTTTCTATTTGTAGGTGATTCAAAATTAAGTATAACTTTTATGCAAGTACAATTCTCGTAATGCTTAGCATAGAATTGATTCTTGCACTGTTTTCACCATCATGTTATAATATTTTGGAAGCACCATATAGCGATTGAACGCCAAGATTCCAAACTAAATCTTGTTTCTTAAAATAATACACATTGCTAATAAGCTGTAATCATCATACCGGTAATTTTCTACAATGCCATAAAGCATTATCACAAAGAACCCATTTTATTTGGCAGTTTTCTATTTCTAAAGGTATTTTATTATTTAAAATATGAATATTTCAATTTTGAACTACTGTGCTATGTGATGTTCTCCTTTATAAAATAATTATTAACAGCCCAAGCCCTGACTTTTAAGTTAGGGTGGGTATAGCTTGTAATTTTTAAAGCACTTTTATGACTAGAAGCCATTTTTCAGTGATAATTAAAATTATATTAAGTGAATCTTATAAAGTGTAACACCATAAACTGTTATGGTGGTGCTAATCTGATAAATCTCAAAAGCAATGAATGTCATTAGCACTTCAAACACATGGAAAACAAACATAAAGGAAGATGCAGAAGCAAACATAATGGTAGTACTTAAAGTTTGAAAGGATTAGCAGTAATGTTGAGTTATAAGTTGACTATTTTCTGAGATTCTTGCAAGGGGAATAGAGCTTTCAAATTATGTTGCCTTTTCTTATTAGAAGAGGAAGAATACCAAAATCATTTCATTAAAATATTTGCCTTTGAAGAAATATGAACTGATAAACTGAGCATTTACCTGCAAATAGAGAAGAGAAGAAAAATTGTGAGGGAAACACAGTGGGTCTTCAATAACTGCATTTAAAAATTTTGTGAGCCTCCAACTCAGCCTTCAGACTTTCTCTAAGCTTCCCTAGGAATTCCATTACAGGTCCAGCTTGGATATTATACCCCAAGGAACCCATGAAACGTGAGGGCAACACTGAAGTCCCCAATTCTCCTTTGAGGCGCCAATTCTCCTTTGAAGAGGAAGAATTAAGCCACCAAGGTTAGTGTAGCAGCATAGCTCAGAACCACATAAGGGTATCCTAAAACCGTCCATTTCTCCCTAGGGTCAGTAACAAGGTCCAGCCTCAAAGGAGATCATATCTTTAACATGTTCATGTTCATCAGATTGAGTCTGAGAAAGCCTTGGATATGCAGGCTACAGGGCTTTCTACACAAAATAATAATTTTTCTTCTAAAATCAAAATGTGAGATCATTTTTATGCGCTCACCCTCTCAAACATAACATTAAAAAGGAATCAGTCATAATTTTGAAGTCTACTTAAAGTTAGGGAAAGAGCAAATGCCTCCATCTGAGGAAAATACTGTTAAATTAAATTTTACCTTATTAATGTATAGCACCATATGTATAATACCAAAAAAATACCATAACAGATTTTTGAGTTGAAATTTCTTAAGTTAGTCTGTCCCGATACAAGTTTCTTTCTCTTGAAAATTGGGTTCAAAAAGTGCCTCCTCGGGCTTCCCTGGTGGCGCAGTGGTTGAGAGTCCGCCTGCCGATGCAGGGGACACGGGTTCGTGCCCCGGTCTGGGAAGATCCCACATGCCGCGGAGCGGCTGGGCCCGTGAGCCATGGCCGCTGAGCCTGCGCATCCGGAGCCTGTGCTCTGCAATGGGAGAGGCCACAGCGGTGAAAGGCCCGCGCACCACAAAAAAAAAAAAAAAAAGTGCCTCCTCAAATGGAGAATTTCAGTTTTAGGAGATGTGAATGTTGAAGCAATTTTGTGGCAGAAAACTGGGTGAGACTTGGGAAAGAAAAGGAGCCCCAGGGGAGGTGCAGGGGAGAAATCATGAGGGGAGGATACTTCTGTTGCTTCTCCTCAATATCACAGTATCGTGCCCCAGGTTCTGAATAAGAAGAAAAAAATGATAACCCTTAGAAACGTACTAGAATTATCCACAGATTTATGAAAGATATATCATCATTCTGGGACAGTCTGCTTGAGTTGTCATTTTACAAAAACATAGACTGGGTGGCTTAAGCAACAGAACTTTATTTCTCACAGTTTTGGAGGCTGGGAAGTCCAAGATCAAGGTGCTGGTTTGATTCCTGGTGAAGGCTTTCTTCCTGGCTTGTAGATGGCCATCTTTTTGCTTTGTCCTCACATGACAAGTGGAGAGAGATTGAGAGAGAAAGAATCTCAACTTGGGGGGACACAATTCATTCGGTAGCGGACTGTAATTTTTCCTTTTTGTTCATATATTTATTTCTCGGTTAAAGCAGAAGTTAAAAACAGAGACTGATTAGTCCATCACTTGTGGAAGCACCTAGCACCACACTCTAGGAAGGGAACTTTTTTCATCTCTCTAACATAGAGATAGATAAAACAATGGTAGTCAGCACTGCATGGTAGAGGGTTTTGTAGTGTTGCCTTAAGACAGATATAGGAAGATGAGGCAAATAGCCTTAAGCCTTCTCTGTTAGGTAGGAAGCAGGTAAAAAGTGTCAGAGGTTTCACAGAGTCAAGTCCATGTCTTCTGTTGTGTTCTAATTTATGCTGCGATTGGTTAGGTTCATGGGTGAAGCTAATCCTGAATAACCTAGTCTCTTGGTCTTTTGGCATGTTCCAGGGGAGGGGTTAGGCCTTGATAAGATCTACTCCTCTGTAATACATTGAAAAATTTACAAGGTTGCCCACAATTTTGTTGCTGCTTTTTTCCCCTTCATCTCAATATGTCCAGTATACAAATTCTTTTGGTTTTCTTGGATTTCTGGAAGCAGAACTCAACAATGTAGGTCATAAGAGCAGAAAGATGTTGAACTTTTTATGAGGGTCCAGGCTCCTCTTCAGTATACTTTATAAGCTGCCACAAAACAAAGACAATTATAAGTTTCTCAATAAAACAATGGGACAGAATATCCTGAAGTAACTCCAGCAAGGAAGGAAAAGAAAATGGAAATTAATTGTAGAGTGTTAGTTATTATTCATTGAGTGATATACAATGTGTTCTTGCTATTCTGTTTAATATACTATATTAATTTTGGTTAATGTAAAAATATTTATAGGGCTTTCACAGGTCCCCTCATGTCATCAATTCCCTAAACCCATTTCTACATAGTCTCAAATTCCTCAGTAGTAAATTTTTTCACGCAGAGTATTTCAAGAACACAGTGGGAGTTGGGGAAAGACTACTGCTTTATTCCTGGACTGTTGCTTTTAAAGTTAAAAGAGGTCCATACTCTGACTTCCTTTCCTGATAATGGGGAAATATTTGAAGTAATCTACCCAACCTCTTTCATATCATCCGCTCTTATTTCCAAGACATGGATAGTCACATACGGATTTGGGGAAGAGGTTTCTTTGGATCACAGTGCTGACTGATTTTTCAGGAACATGGCATTCAATCAGTTGAACTAATGCCCCATGCAACACCATCCACTTGAGTCAGCATAGATCAGATGATGATATTAAAAACTATGTTCTTCAGTATTACCTGATGTTTTCTTTTGGAGGAGTGACACTGTTCGTTGGGTCTGGTCTTTTCCACATAATACACTAAACAGTAGCAGTTTAGAAAAATAGAATACACACTCCATGCCATTTCATTATTCATAATTGTCAAGAACTATGCAGGAGGAGTAAATGGCTTTGTGCCTTCATGTTCTTTCTTAATTCCATCCACCAACCACTCTTACACCCATCCAGATGTGAGGAGGAGTTGCTAATTGAATGGAGAAGTTCTTAAACTTTTTTTTTTTTTTTTTGCGTTACACGGGCCTCTCACCATTGTGGCCTCTCCCGCTGCGGAGCACAGGCTCCGGACGCGCAGACTCAGCGGCCATGGCTCACGGGGGCAGCCGCTCCGCAGCATGTGGGATCTTCCCGGACCGGGGCACGAACCCGCGTCCCCTGCATCAGCAGGCAGACTCCCAACTACTGCGCCACCAGGGAAGCCCCTGAATGGGTAAATTCTTAAACCTTAGCCCTGATGAGCAGGGGCTCATATATAAAAAGTTGATTAACTCAGCTTTATTTACCCTTGCCGAATTCAGCTTTGGATAGGAAATAATAAGCCCAGTTTTGCCTTGAGGTATAATCTGACCATTAACAATAGTAAATAAGGAGCACTTCGACTCAGGTACCAGAGCAGCAACCAACTACCATTCTTTTTGAGAATGTAAAGCAAAAAGCAGTAATCTTATTGGCATCGGCCCAACTTGGAAAGAGATGGTACTTTGATTTTCATTTTCTTTTATTTCTTTGCATTTAAATTCATGTGTTAGCCTAAAATTCTAAGTGTGACTATGAAGTAGAGCTCCTTGCCAACTCTTGCAGCAAATTTACCCCGAGCAAGAAATAAGCTTCTATGGTTTTTAACCACTAAAAGTTAGGATTTCTAGTTATCATGCTGTAATATACTTCTATCCTGACTAATACAGCCTTCTGTGCTGTATATATACCTCTCCTCGCTGTTCAGTTTTCCCTTCACACTGCCCCGTATGTCTCTTAGTTTTATCTTCAGTTATGGGATTAGTCATACTCTCAAAGTCTTTCCCTTTAACTATTAGCAGACGATTTGAGGACTGATTTCCAGTCATCTGGATTTCACTCAGGAATGAAGAGAGTTGTGTCTCTCAGCACTGTCCCAAGGTGACCTAGTTTAGTGCCTTTAGTTTTAACATAAAAGCCAGGTCTTGGTCTCTTTGTATTCAAGCTGAGAGAGCAGGAAGGCACTAGTAAGTGCTTCCTCAACCCTTTATTCTCAACACTGAATTCACATTAGACTTGCCTGGCAAGCTTAAAAAAAATAGCAATGCCCAGCCCTCACCCAAGACCAATTCATGGGGTAGAAGGGTGGGCAGGCATGGGAATTTAAAAAGCTGGTGCTTCTAAGAGCAGCTAGAGCTGAGAACCTTCTTTTAGGAAGAAAAGGAAGGCTTTTATTATCCTGTAAACTGTCAAGGAAAAACCCCTCTAGTTTTTCTATTCTGAGAAACACTGCCTAGACTTTATAATTAATAACATATCTTATATTGTGGTATTCTGGCAGGTGAAAATGACACATGCCATTTGAACATCACTTTTATAATGTTATTTATTATATTATTTACTTACTTGTTTTCTTGGTTAACATCTATTTCCCAGACCAGACTGTAAGTTCTGTGAAATCAAGGACTTCTCTATCCTATTTGCTTTGTAGAAAATATTGTCTTGTTTCTCCAGAGCTGGGAGCAGTGATCATCCCATAGGTGGTACTCAATAAATACCTGTTGAATAACTAAAGTATCACTGGAAACAAAAATAAGAGTGAATAGCAATTGTGAGGAAAACTTTATTGAAATATGACCAAGGGTTATATAATAAAACAATACATAGTAAAACATAAATATATAATAAAAAATGGTGGTCAAAAAACATGAACAGATAATTTACAGAAGAAATACAAAACTTACTTAACTATGAGAAGACAAAGTTTAATCTCACTGTAAGCAAACACATTCAAATTAACATATTAGTTTTATGCAGTTTTTATGTATCAAGTTGACAAAGATTACATGAAGGTAAATATTCAATGCTGAATAGGATGCAGTTTGATAAGGACCCTCACACCCCAAATTAGGAAAGCAGTTGGGAGCTATGTATAGAGAACCCTGAGGATGATAATTTCTGTTGACCAAGAAATCTCATTCATAGAATCTAACCTGAGGAAATAAACAGCAATAATTTAGTCCAATATTTGTATACAAGAACATTTATCCTAGCGTTTTTCAAGTAGTAGATTGGAAACAGTCTGTTTCTTAAATAGGGGCATTTAACTATATCACAATATATCCTCATATGAAAGACTGTAATAAAACCATTTTTGAAAATATTAATGATAGGAGAAAAGGCTCCCATTATATTAATGGAAATGGTTATGATAAAATGCCAGGCATCTTGCTTTTAAATATGTAAATTTGTAAAGCATTGCTGGGTGGTTATTTTGATTTGTAATTATTTTTTATAGTTTGTTGCTTTGTATTTTCCAAACTGTGTGTCTGATTATACCTTGTATAACCTGACCATTAACAATAACAGTTTATGTAAAGTACGTCCTATATGTGAATTACTACTCTAAGCACTTTCCTTGTAAACCTATGAAGTAAGGATGATTATTTTCCCCATTTACAAGTGGGGACATGTAGGCAAGAAGTGATTAGGCAATTTGCCAAGGTCACCCAACTCATAAGCTTAAGAGCTCATACTCCTACACTGTTAGAAAAGTCAACATAGGAAATAGTTTTTGGTTCTGAGGAAGTACGTGTTAGATACCACACTGGACAGAACCCACCCAAAGTCTGGAAGAATTAGAGCTCTGTGGCAGTAGAGGGCTTTTAAGATCAAGTCTGATCTTCTGCTTTTTTGATGAATAAATATTTACATTTGCTTTCTCTAAAAAGCATTTTATATATTATCCTGCTTCAAAAGAGAAGCCTGGAGAGGTGATGTGATCACAGTGACCCTGTCAGGGCAAGGAGACTCAATTCATTCCTTCTGACCACTTTCCCCTGCCACTGCTAACCACCGGCCATCAGCTTCCCTGACAACCTGTTATGGCTGAGGCTGTTTCTTCTATCCCAGGGAAGACACCTTGGGAAATAGCCCATGCATTCTTCAGTGAACCTAAACCAAGAGCACTGGTATGACTCCCTAACTCTGACTGCTCAGAACAAGAATACGGAAGAGCAACCTCAGTTCATGGAGTGTATGTTTCTGCTGGAGGTGAAGGATCTCCCCTTTGCTAGCATGCCCAGGGGAAGGCAGAGGACTCTGCTGTTATCTCTGTTATCTATCCACATTTCTTCTGTGAGGAGCATCAGAGAAAACTTTGGTAGAAGAGAAGGGGGCTGGGGAGAATTAAATCATACTTCTCAGGGGCAGGGGAATGGGCAGACTAAAGAGTTGCTCATCACTCTGTATCACTGCTCATACAGAGATTGTATGAAGTGTCATGTAGCATTTTTACATCTGGTCTTCCAGAGACTGTCACTCAAGGATTTTGCCAAGAAGCAGGGTAGATGTCCAAATCCACGCTTAAACCATCACCTCAGTCCTGCCCTTTGTCCTAACTCTCAGTGAAAATAAATGACTGTATAAATCTAAACTTAAAATGTGATGGTGCTAAGATTTGCTGGCTTTAGGTATTTATGAAATTTCTATTTAGGCATCATTTTGTTCTTCCTTCCTTAAACAAAATTGTTTTTGATATTTTAATTTAAAAACATATCACAGGGGGCTTCCCTGGTGGCGCAGTGGTTGAGAGTCCGCCTGCCGATGCAGGGGACGCAGGTTTGTGCCCCGGTCCGGGAGGATCCCACATACCGTGGAGCAGCTGGGCCCGTGGGCTATGGCCGCTGAGCCTGCGCGTCCGGAGCCTGTGCGCTGCAGTGGGAGAGGCCACAACAGTGAGAGGCCCGCGTACCGCAAAAAAATAATAATAATAATAAAAACATATCACAAGGAGCTTCTCCCAAGGTGGTGGTGAGATTTTCTTCATAGTGGCTTCAGTTAATAAAGCATTTTAGGATAATGAAGGGTGAAAATCACAGTATAAATGTAAAAATTCTTATATTAATGAAGCATAACATATTATTGGACCCTTCATGGAATTTTCCATTGCCAAATCAAGGCTCGCTATTCTGCACCTGAGCACTACAATCCCTAGAGTTCCATGGCATGTTGGCATGTGTTAATAATAAGAGAAATGTCCCATTTTGTTTTATAAAGCCTATTTTTCCTTTCTGATGGTCTTTTTTGTCTCACTAGCTTTTAGTATGGCCTCGGAGATTCATACTTTCAAATATAAATTCCCTTAAGACATATCTTTTTCAATTGTGTGGGTCGAAGCAAGGTAGGTGGTTGCTATTATCTGAGAAATAGATTAGTATGTCTTGCCAGAAAATCATCATTGGAAGATGTGTAATGAGATATTTCATGGGTTTATGATCCAAACCATGACATCTATAGCACAGACTTCATGCTATTTTGAGACTATATATATATACACACACATATACATGCATATACATATAGGCAATCCTTGTCTTTTCTGATCTCAGTCGTGGGCTGACATGTTGAGCAATATATATTGGAGACCCTGTTAGGAAAGGCGATAATTCCCTACTGCCTTCATTTATCCTTCTCTCAGAATTAATTTCTCCCTATTGTGTTCTCTCAGCAGACTTTGTGTGTGGCCCTCTGTCTTCTTTTTTTTGGTAATCGCCTACAACTTTCTTATTCATAAAATCATTTCCATACCTGACACATTGTTGGGGCTCAGCTGGATTTGCATTGATCAGATCAATCCTTAAAGCCAAGTCGTGATTTCAGTTTATTTTATGAATGAAAAGTAGTGATTTTGGCTTATTCTATGATTTTTATCAGTTCAGGGAAAAAGTATTCGAATAAATTTTAAATATTAAATTCAGATTTACTATTAAGTGTAAATGTACCTATTAAAATTTTTAAAAGAATCTCAGAACACAAATATAAAAACTAAAGATTTAAGAAATAAAAGCAGTAAAAAAAAAAAAAAAACCACATTTTTGACAAAGAGCCATAAAGCAGGAGGTTATAGTAAAAAAAAGAAACCAAGAAAAACTGAAAACATTAAAACAAACAAACAAACAAAAAAAACCCCAGACATACAACCAAACCGCTCTCCTCCTGCACAATTCATTTCTTTTTTAAAAAATTTTTAAAAATAATTTCTGTTCGGCTCACAATTAAATTCTTAGATCAAACAAAATATCAAAACATAATTAAAGAAAATATCAAAACAAAACAATTGTAGAATTTCTAGGAAATAAAGATACTACATTATAAATCAAAAGCTCTAGGATATGGCTAAGAATGTACTCAGAGGAAAATACCAAGCATTAAATATTTAACTGATTAAACACAAAACAATAAAAATGAATCCCTTAAATGTCAAACTCAAAAAATTAGGAAAATAAAAATATACTCAAATAATACAGAGAAAAATAATTGTTAAAATAAAAATATAAATTAACAAATTAGAAAAAAAGGAAAGCAGTGGCATAGATAAATCAAAGAGCTGTCTTCATGAAAAAATCCTCTTGAAAAAGCTAAGCTCCTAGATACCTCAACAAAGGGAAAAAAAAAGGAAAGCAAAGCATAAATAGGAATTAAAAAAAGCAATATTCTATTAATTGAGGGGAAATACATACTTCAAATGTTAAGAGATTTCTTTGCACCTTTCCATATTAATGAATTAGGGAAAAGTCCTGGATAAAGTAGGTGTTTTTTAAAAATATAAATGATCAAAATTGATCTGAAAAGAAAAGACAATTCAATGAGCAAGTAAGAATGAGATCAACTGGGAGATTTAAAAAAATCTATACCGATTCCTAGCTATCAACAAATAAACCAATAAAGCAAAGGAAATCAGTAAAAAATTCTTCAGATACAGAATGGCTCAGGAGGTCCTACATGACATGAGTCCTCCCATTTCCTGCTCCTCTTGCTATAGCTGACACCTCTCCCACCACACTGGCTTCCTCGCTGCTGCTTTGTCTTTCTGAAACACTCTCACCCTGAAATATCTGTACAATTTATACAAAACAAAGATGTATTTCATATCATGGGATTAAAATGAATTATTTAATAAATAAATGATAATAGAATAATTATCCTTTTGGGAGGTCGGGTTATAATCCCTACCTCACTCCTTATACTAAATACATTTCATGTGGATAAAAACTTAAATGTAAAAATTTAAACCATCAAAGAAATAAAAGAAAATATAGGTGCCGAATTGATATTGTTTGTACATACTAGTATAGGCATACCAGTTGCATGGAATATATAGCATTATCTCTTATCTATCTATCATCCATCTATCTGTACCATTTTAGTGCATAAATCTAAACTCAAGTTGGGATAGTGCTAAATATTTTGAGGTTCCCACCTGTTTATGTTGTATATATTTGTATATAAGGAAGATCTTACTAAGCATGACACAAACCATCTCTATGGCAATATATATACATATATATATCTCTCACAACCAAACTAGAAAATAAACAACTTAAATAATCCAAAACGAAATAAACTACATTAACTACCCAGTAAATTTAGCAATAATTAAAATGCAAATTAAAATTTGATATTTATCACCTAAAATATTTTCAAGTATTAAAAATATTAATGCTGGCAAATGTGAAGTGAAATATGTTCTCATTCATAATGGTGAAAGAGTCAATTGATACCATCTTTTTCTAGAGAAATTTGGCTATTATATATACCCTTTGACCCAGAAATTCCATTTCTAGAAAACTCATCTTACAGAAACACACAAGAAAGATCTAAATGCAAGAGTGTTCACTTGTGGGACTTCCCTTGTGGCGCAGTGGTTAAGAATCCACCTGCCAATGCAGGGGACACGGGTTTGAGCTCTGGTCCGGGAAGATGCCACATGCTGTGGAGCTACTGAGCCCACATGCCACAACTACTGAGCCAGTGAGCCACAACTAGCCCATGTGCCTGGAGCCCGTGCTCTGCAACAGGAGAAGCCGCTGCAATGAGGAGCCCGTGCATCGCAACAAAGAGTAGCCTCCATTCGCCACAACTAGAGAAAGCCCGGGTGCAGCAACGAAGATGCAACACAGCCATAAATAAATAAATAAATACATTTAAAAATATATATATTTTTTAAAAAGTGGGGCTTCCCTGGTGGCGCAGTGGTTGGGAGCCTGCCTGCCGATGCGGGGGACGCGGGGTCGTGCCTCGGTCCGGGAGGGTCCCACATGCCACGGAGCGGCTGGGCTCGTGGGCCATGGCCGCTGGGCCTGCGCGTCCGGAGCCTGTTGCTCCGCGGCGGGAGAGGCTGCAGCGGTGAGAGGCCTGCGTGCCGCAAAGAAAAAAAAAAAGTGTTCACTTGTAAGAAGGGGGAAAAAAAGGAAAACGTACATATCAGTCTGGTATTAAATAAATATTGATATTTTATAGTATTGTTATAAAATAGTAGGTGCTGTTTTACAAAATGAGATTTATCCACCTGTAATGACATGGGAAGGTTTACAAGATATGTTGTCAGTCCAAAAAGCACACAATATAGTACATAATATAGTGTGTACACAATATATTTGGTATGATTACATTTTTGTAAAAATATACATACATAGCTGTCTGAACACACAACACACACATTTTAGTATATGCGGAGTAAAAGAAATTAGGAAGCATGTTCATTACCTGTTAATAGTTATTAATTTTGAGGCTTGGGTATTTTCAATTTCTACCTCACATATTTCATTAACGTTTGCATTTTTTAACAAGGAGAATGAATTTTCTTAAAGCACAAAACAGAGTTTTAAAAAGATTAAAAGGAAGCAGTAAGTGTAAAGACATTCCTGAAACGTATTTTAGGTGTCATCTAACAGAGATCCAGGACTACAAGTCAGGCTAAAGAATGTATACAGTATCTCTAAACATAGTTTCTGGGAAATAAAAAATGATGGATTATTTCTGGGTAATAGATAACAAAATGTGCAATGTGATCTCTCTTATATGAGTTCTGAAATATATTGCCTCAAAGGAGATGAACTCCAAGCAGTGTCTTACTTATTAACTTCTGTCAGTGGATATGCTAAAAAAAAAAAAAGTGACTCTTTCTAATCTTTGTGATTTTCTTTATTTTATCTTTTGAAATATTTTATTTCTACTAATGTTTGAGAAATGTTCTCAAAGTAAATTGAGCACGAGGAGTTAAAAAAAAAGGATTTAGTAATACGTCTTTTTGAAATGCTAATCCTTGGAACATTTTTAAAATTTCAGTCACAAAATTTCAGTCACATCAGTCTCCTGGTTACACTGAATAAATTGGAACATTTGCACTTAGCCAGTTAACTTTCTTGAGGAGGAAGTTTAGCAAGGAGCTTTTTTCTTTAAGTATACCCAAGTGACTTTATGCATTCTAAAAGATCCTGCACTTCAACGTGATTAAAAGCAACGTCGTAGGACTTCCCTGGTGGCGCAGTGGTTGAGAGTCCGTCTGCCGATGCAGGGGACACGGGATCGTGCCCCGGTCTGGGAAGATCCCACATGCCGCGGAGCGGCTGGGCCCGTGAGCCATGGCCGCTGAGCCTGCGCGTCCGGAGTCTGTGCTCCGCAGCGGGAGAGGCCACACCAGTGAGAGGCCCGCGTACCGAAAAAAAAAAAAAAAAGAAAAAAGCAACATCATATACTAAAATCTTATTTCTGAAAATAACAGCATGCAATTACTGGAGAAAATACTAACTTTGAGACCAAGACAAGTCTGGACCATATGAAAAAAGCTAAATTGCAGAACTTCTCTGCTGCAAGCCTTTGTCTTCCAAAGAAAAGAATAACAGACTCTCCAGGAGTAGAGCTGGGAATACAATATATTTATTCAACATTCAACAAAGACTTTAGTACCCATCATGGGCTCAACATTATTCTAGATGCTAAAGATATAATAGTGAGCAAAACAGACAAAAATACCATCTTGGAGTTTACACTCTTGGAAATAAAACCACGCCAATACCATTCCTAAAATCTAAATTAATTTTAGACAAGTGGGCAGGGGCTAAGTTTGTCCTGTTTTGCTTAGAAATATTCTCTTAAAGGTACAGATTAATAAACCTGGAGTTGAATGATCTTTGAACTACTCTGAAATTAGTTTCTTAAATATTTTAGAAATAAAACATTAATAATTTATGAACTTAAGTATAATATACAAGAAATGAATTTAATGACTAAAAGTAGACTCAATATGGGGTTAACTGATATATTAGTTTTGAATATATTTGAAAATAATTATAAAATTCGTACCTTTAAAATACCCTATATTATTAGAGTATTATACATATAATATTATATATATCTAATAAATATTAGAGCTGCTACTCAAATCTTATTAAGGTACTGAGTTTTTAAATTGTTTAGAATTTAGAATTCAAAGGTGTTTTGAATAAAGGAATATTTATTTTCTAACATATCCTTTTTGGTCAATATTCTTCAAATTACTTTATGTATATATAACTAAATTTCTCAGGCTTTTATGCAGGCTTTTATGGTTAGGGTTTTGTTTTTTTGTAATCAGATTAACACAAGTTAATAGAATACTAAGCTAATAAAGAATAAAATCTATTCTGCTGAACTTTGGAACAAAACATTTTAATTGAGACATTTTTTTACCATTTATTTAACATCCTCAATTAGCCTCAACTCTTTCTAAAATATATTCATGTCTTTAAGACATTGAACAGTCTAGGTGTTTTCCTTTCTTTTCCTTTTTTTTTCCACCAGACGAATTGCTAATGATTATTTGTTGATGGTTGTCTGTAAGTTCAAAGTACTTGACATATATAGACTGGGAAGCATTAAATATTTTAGCTGCACATTTAAGACTTCAAATCATACTACATTTAAATCTGTTTATACTAAATGCATTCTGAATTTCCTAATGTGCACCAAGAGAAAAAGCTTGCCAAAAAATAATCTGCTTTTACAAAAACTGTTTAATCATTCACCTTCAACTATCTCTACAAAATTTGCCTTTCACTTTTGGAGAAAATGTTTATTTGCGTGTCTAAAGATTGTTTTTTTCTTTGCTAGGTGAGGGTGCAATTCAAACCACCATTGCAGTCTGTGACTGTCAATTTTTTTTCTTTCCCTTCAGGATCTTTGCTCAAGATGAATCACACAGTTCTTATTGGCAATGCCAATTTTGTTGATTCGTCCTAGTTTGTTTTCCAGTGGTGTACTGGTTTGCTGCACTTTAAAAGGGGGCTGGGCTTATTTAGAGGATTTGTCTATCCTATGTCAAAAGAGCAGATAAATGAGCAGCATTAAACACTGCTTTGATGCCAGAATGGTTTCAAGTCAAGTGTATCTTGTTTTATGATGTGATATATGTATATATAATCTGCATCATCACCCATAAAGGGTAACAGAGCATAGAGGAGGTGTTTCAGGATCAAGCGAAGAGTAGAATGTGATTTTTTCACCCCCAAAGAATATGTGGAATAAGGTTTATCACTGCAGGTAAGTGAACTGTGTGAGAAATAGATGAGATAGATATTTCATGTATCTGACAAGCAGTTTGTCTGCAGATAGCCTAACAGAATTAAAATCACCTGTAAGGCACATTCTATTGAATTATAAGTAGTCTTTTTGAATATATATGTGTGTGTGTGTGTATATATATATATATATATATATATATATATACAGTAAGTATGCTGATTATTACCTGGTGATAAAAATCTACTTCTGCCATTAAATCACAAAACCTAACACTTTGATCTTGTTATGGACTGTATGTTTGTTCCCCCAAAATTCATATGTCAAAGCTCTAACCCCCAATGTAATGCTATTAGGAGGTGGGGCCCTTGGGAGGTAATTAGGTTTAGATGAGGCCACGAGGGTGGGGAGGGCTCATGATGTAATTAGTGCCCTTATAAGAAGAGACCCAGAGTGCACTCTCTCTCAACCTCTCTCCCTCCCTGTCCCTGTCCCTGTCCCTCTCCCTCTCCCTCTGTCTACAGCAAGAAGGCACCAGTCTGCAAGAAGACAGTTTTTTTCCAATCTGCTACTTTGGGCATGTAGATACAAGCTTACTGGAAACTACTTTGTTCAGTATCAAAATTACCTCTTGCATCACATACATATTTATTGATTATTACGATGCTATTGCTTTGGAACCTTTTCTTACTAATATGACATAGAAATAGGATGTTTATGATAGCAAATGTGCTAACTAGTCGCACTTTAAGAGTTTTTTGTGGAATTTTTTTTTGTCCTTTAGGTAATTTTTCTATGGTAGAAATTTCTCACTGGCTGTTAACTTATCACTATTAATACTTTTAAACAATTATTATGGCTTACATTGTGCAGAAAAATAATATTCTGCTCCAATATTATAGTGCAGTTTGAAAATCATTGTACTGTCTTTCTTCAGTGTTTTCTTTCTTCAGTGTTTTAACAGATCATGGTCTTAAATTTTAATTGTGAGGCAGCATGATATGTTCTGAACAGCAGTAGACTCGAAGAGGTGGTCTCCAACCTTAGCACTACTACCACCTACTGTGTGACCTTAGATAAGACACTCTTCCTCTCTGGAACCCAGTTTCTGCATAAAGACTTGGACTCTCATCTCGAACACTTAGCTATATCAAAGTCTATGTGAGGTGTTTTGAGATTAATTTGTTTCTAATGGTACATAAAGCGCCAAATTTGCCAAGGATTGACATTTTATTTTAGGGTAGCTATCCCTAGAATAATATCATTCACAATAATTTTCATTCCTATATGCTAATTTTGAGTAGGAGGAAAAAAAGGGTAGATGTGTAGCTTATGTGCCAGGAATAAACTTGGGAATATTTGTGAGAATTATCGTATTTGTTGATTCAGAAAAAGAGGTTGAGAACTTCAGGGCCTAATTCAGTTGGTCACTAAGGCTCTCTACACCATAACATTCCATGATCCCATTATTCCACTAGAGATGTTCCACAGTCTTCACTCAGGAACCAAATGGATACAAATATTCTTGGGTTACTTTATCTACCACTGAGAGTTATCACTTTATTTCATTTTATTAATTCAAAAGCAATTTAAGTATTATATGTTTGGAATAATTTGTTCTATTTACAACAGCAATATCTCCACTTATTTGTAACCACAATTTTAAGCAAGCACAAATTCAAATCTCAAAATTAAATATATATATATTCTAAGTGTGAACAGTGATAAAAATTGCTGAAAAGAGTCACAGATACAAAGATAAAAAGGCAATAGGAAATGCAATGTAATAATTTATCAAACTGAAGAAAGGAACACTCTCACTGGATGTTAAATGTAATGACTTAAGTATTAGCAAGGCTAAAGAAGACAGAAACAGAGAAAAATAGGGACAGCAGAAAAAGATGATACTGGAAGTACCTTTGGGGATTAAAAATGGTAGTGGGACAACTTGCTGACATGTGATCAGTGGTGAGAGTGTCCCCAGATAACAATGAGGAGAGACAGAGAAACACCCATTCAAACACTACAATATTCTGAGGACACTTAGTGTAAGGGCAAGTTAGGTTCTGCATAACTCAGTAACCCTCTAGGGATTCTTAGTGCCAATTTAAGACTAAAGCTCACCAATTAGAACAGCACAGCATTCTGGAATTATACAGTGTTGGGGAAAGCAATCTTTCATACTTCAAAGAGCAGAAAATAGCAATATTGCTGTGTAGTTCAGTTTGTCAGTTGTTCATAAATTTTTGATTCATCAAGAAAATTTTAAAATATTTTGAGAACCTTCTATTTTATAAAGCAGAGAGCTAAGTATATTTTTAAAAGCCTTTATTGATGAAAAGAACACTTTTTGTGGAGTCTGAAGATTCTGATATTGTGTCTTCCACTTACAAGACAAGTAACTTTGAAAGTCATTTAACTTCTTTGAGCTTTCATATTTTTCCCTCTGTTCAGTGAAAATACTTGTTTTACAAACCTTACAGAGTGAAGGAGGAGAGACTTCAAATCTGATTGAATAATGCATGCTCTTTGAGTAACTGAAATGTATAAAGTATATTTGTAAGATTATGTTATTAAAAATGTTAAGGTTTGAAAGTATAGTTTAAAAGATGGGCAATCCTCCCTTTTTCCAAAGTTTCTCATGCCTAGTAAATAAAGCATGACTGCAGAATAAATCAGTTACTATTGATTTCAGGGACCAGAATTCTTCAGAGGAAAAAGGAACCAAGTAAATAAACAACAGTGGGATGACTTTATTTACATATTGGGAATGGAATTTGACTTGTGTTGTGATTAGTTAAACTTGATGAAATTTCTGTTTTATACATATCACAAGGTAGCTTTGAAGTGAATGCAATTATTCAGCCTCCTAAAAGCATACAGAAGTCTAATTGATACTGTGATATTAGCTTTAAGCACGATTTTATAAAAGATCAAATTTGCATTTAATGGGAACTTAACACTGACACATACTTGTCAAAGATATGAAAGACTTAGAATTTTCATACATACAGTTTCTGTTTAACAGAAGCACTCCTAAGTGGGAGCCCAGGAGACCCTCAGCCAGGTTTGGCAACACTTGGCTCCGTAAGGTGGCTCTGTCAGTTTCAACACACTGTGATTCTATCTCCAGTAATATAAAAAGATAGCTATTGCACATCTTTACGTGTACCTTTTTTACCTAACCCAAAGGGTTGGAGTTTCGGTGAATTTCTTATCAGCTTTGTCAGTGCTAAGCCATAGGCTGGGGTAAGGTAATAAATCTCTGAATAAATTGGTTATTGTAGATGAACAGCATGATACATGAGGAAATATTGACTATTCATGTTTTCTTGCAGAATGAGATTTGTATCAAAATAAAGAACTTCTACACCAAAGTCATGTTCGTTTAAAAAATGAAAGGGTATTATGCTTTTGTAATTGGAGGCAGAATGGGGTGAATTTGGGTCACATCTTGCAGGCTTTCCAAACTAGAAAAATTTTGACTGAAGGGCAGACCAGAAGATTTGCAAATTCATTTGGAAAGGGATGGGGACAATGAAGAGTTATTTCTTTCCAGTTTTTCATTATAGAATTTGCTGCATAGCAAAAATAGGGAAAAGCGGCGTAGAAAACTTCTGTATTTGGATACTTTCCACTATAGTTTTAAAAATATATTCTTTGGTATTGAAAGACTGCTTTCACTGTTACTGACAGGAATGAAGGCTTTTTCGAAAGGTAGGACAGCAGGTGAATGGCATTCGGTCATGTGATTTCATGAATTTTTGCTGCCGGCCTTGCTAGTTTGCAAGGTGGTGATGGAAATGGAGTAGAGCCTGTCTGCCTGCACGGGGAGCTCTTCCACCTACTTCACCGACAGCAGATTCATTTGAGTCAGTAAGTTCTAATTTGGGGAGGGATGTTTGGGCTCACTGTTCATTCATTGTTTCCTGTAAACTGCCTTAGGATCTGTTTCAGTGATTGGAGACTTTGATGGGAGCCCAGTGGATAGAACAGAAAAACAGGTAAAGGAGACTGTGCCTCTGGAGACACGTGGCTCAGACATGTGTTCCTAGATCTTGTCTCCATTTTAAAAACTCTATGTCTACTGTATATGATAGGCTTTTACTTGGTTTCTCGATTATAAAAACCTAGGGTAAAACCCTATGATTTCTCAGCTATAGTTGCCAAATTTTCCTACTTTGGTAAAACACTCCTGCTAGGTAGTGATAGCCTGGTCCAGAGTGTCAAGAGATAATCACTCTGATTAGGTGATGTCAGCCAACTTTGAAGCCATTGGAATGCTCAGGAGACCAGCTTCTCGAGCTCTTTTAGACTGGAAGGTGAGCTAATTTTCAAATAGTGGTGGGGATAGTAGTTATGGTTCAAAGGAATGAAGAAGGTGGAAAAGGGTGAGTTATGTGCTAGGGTAGCTGTAACAAGAAAGCATCATGGGGGTGGCATCTGCAAGCCCGTGTCCCTGGCTTTCAGATGGCGAAGTCCTCTGTAGAGTTAGTGTACAGTGGCTTGTCGTAGGGATATTTGGTGTTTCCTCGGGCCAGGATGGCTGTGGAGCTGAAGTGGAGCAGAGCCTGGGCCAGATGTGGGGCTCATCCCTGAAAGGGAGCAAGGAAGGAGGTTGTGGGGAGAACCTGAGAAAGCCTCTGAGATAAGCACAATGGCAACTCAAACCCACATCAGGCTGGCTGGCCTTGTAGTCTTGTCTAGTGCCCAATGAGACAGGAATGAAGTGAGAACTTGGTGTTTATGTCAACCAAAACACAAAAGATCTACATTTTAAATTATTCTCCTATGTGTAAACTTTTGCATTTTTATTTGTCATGCTTTCTTCCATTTTTCCTCAGAAAATTTATTTAGAAAAGCTGAAACTCTGTTGTCAAAGTAGTCGCATGGAAGGAACATACTCCACACTTTTCAATCTAACAACATAGGAGAATGAAACTGAAAGAGGACCTGGGACAGAGCCCATGGTGGTCTAATACACCTAGAAGTTTCTTTGAAGTCCCACATCTTATCTTAAAATCCTTACAAAATTGGCATTGTTATATAAGGTAGCCATGCATGCTTATTTTAATATAAAATAATGTGTCAAATTGCTTACTAGTTATAATCCCAACATAGCACCACATACTTCTGGCTAAATAGGCTATAGTTCTAGAAGTATGGGGTAAAATTCCATCTCTCATCCTTGCTGATCTTGTGACCTTAGTCAACTTAGTTACCGGCTCTGAATCCATGTCCTGAATAAAAAAGTCAGAGTAAGGACTTCTCTGAAGTTTGCTCTAAGTATTAAATGAGAAAATGTGTGTAGCACTTAGTAGGCCCTCAATACATGGCCCTAGTACAAGTAGTCATTCTAATGAGCTGTAGTACTGGGGAGGACTGGTTGCCTCTAGAACAGGATATCTTGGGAAGACAGATTGCAAGCTGATGCAGGGCTGGGAGGACGTGGCAGCCAGTTCACTGTGGGCACACTTTAGTAACATGAGGTCCACAGAGGCTAACCCTAGGGGTCAAGATAATTTCTAGCTTCTGCCTTTGCTCCTGAATGTTATTTTTCCCACTCTTCCTTCTCTGCTAGGGTGTCCTCAGATTTCCTTCTTTTAATGCCTATGGGAATGTTGAGATTCTCCTCTAATTGAAATTGAAATAGAAAATTTTAGCTTCTATTATTGTTCTTTGCATCTTCAGCATCACATCCAAAAAGAATTTTCAGAGCTTCATTTTCTTACTGCAACTAGCAGAAGCAGAGGGATTGATCCTATTACTTTGTACATACAGGTTGCTTCACGGAGGCAGGACTGTGAGCCCACACCTCCACACTCAGCCCCTGACCAGAGGGCCAGGAAGGGCTGGGGAAACCTTTATCGCTGACCCTTCACTAAGCTTCAGTGTGCAATTGCCTGGGTCACGTCACCAGATTCTGATCATTGTCCCTTGAGGGAAGAGCAAAAAAAAAAAAAACCACTAGGGCAACTTGTGAATGTAGATTGACGACGAGGCTGAGTTACTCTGGAAATAAGAGTCAGAATAAGTGGGAAATGGCTATGATGAGTGCAGAATTATTCAGCAAATACAAGAGTAGAAAAACCGGAGGGCAACTCTTCTTTGAAGTGATGACAGGGTTTTAAAAACAAATAAAGCATCATATTTATCCATATTTCCTCTATTTTCCTTTGCATTGTCACTTAACAGAGAAGGGCCAAGGGGACTTGTGGGTACACTCACCACCTTAGTTTCTTTTATATTCTTCAAGGTTTTTCACATCTTTTATACTGAAGAATAGGTATTCATTCAGAGTAACATAGTACTTGTTCCCAAAGCAAGTTGGATTGTAGATATCTAAATACGTTTTCTTGCCTTCGGCAGTGATTGAAGAGTTTGGTAAAGGTCTGCCACATACGAATTTAATTTAATTTATTTATTTATGAAATGTTAGGTTGATTTATAAGAGCTGCTCTGGGCTTTTAACACAGTTTGTTTACAATAAGGAAGGAGTTACCTAACTGAACATACCAATTAGAAGTTGCCATGGTAAGAGAAAACCACAGCCCGCCTGCCGCAGCAACACAAAACCAGCCAGAAATAGTAGGGGAAATGTACGGACGAAGGTGGGGTTTGTTTTTATTATAAAAGAAAAAAAAATAACTCCTCAGGAATCTTAACAAAGGAAGGGAATATTTCACACTCAGAGAATAGACACCAGGTTACAAAATTACAAGTGTTTTGACTCCAGTCCTGTTCCCATTTCCTCCAAGAGCAGAGATGGGAAGGAGACAGCTGAAGCAAACAAGCAATTCTGTAAAACAAAGACTTAGAAACCCTACAAATATGATTAAAATCTAAACTTGTTTTGCTTTAAAAAACACTTTTTTTAAATCTATCAAAAGGCCTGCTTTGTGACATGCTAGTCCCACCAGAAAATAACCCCAATAACATGCTCAAGTTGACCAGCCAACTCATATTTCCAAACCCCTGTGTGTTCATGTGTGTCTTTTAAACCAAAGCTCTGGGGCTCAGGTGACTGCTGTTGCTAGCACGGGCTTCCATCTGTTAACTAACCATTGTCAGCCTCCCCAGAAGTGTGGGCAGGGCACAGAGAAGCCCTGAAGTGGTGGTGAGGGAATAACAGCCCCAAACAGCCAACTTTTCAAGCACTGCCTCTCCCACCCACTCACCGCACTCAAAAGGAGATCCTTATTTCTAACCAGTCCTCTCATCTCAAATTTGACTCCCCAGTGACCAGAATGGTTTTTTTCTCCCTGAGGAAAAAGCACACATTTATTTGCACACCCATATATATAATTTTTTTGTTTTTACATTTAAATATAAAAATACTACTTTGTTTGTGTTATAAATGGGGGACCAAACAACAAGAACTTTCTCTTTTAAGGTAGAGCTATCTATCCATTTATGCTGAGCTTGTCAGGGCATTTAGCCCCAGGCAAGGGAAGCACCACACCAGGAGATCTTGGGCGTTTCCCTACCTAATTTCCCACCCTTCTACCCTAATTCTCACTTTTAATAGAAAGTCGGTTATAACCTTATAAGTAATGGAACTTCCCTCCAAGAAGGGAAATCCTAACCTAACCATGGAATTGAACCCCCTAACCCCAACTCAGCCACCAGTCAGTCCTCCCCCTCCCTTCACAAAAACTATGCTCTCTGTCTGGATAGCGATGCCTATTGGACAAACACACCTGATTAAATGGAAGCAGTGGTTATGTTTCCCCACCTCCCACCCCATTTAGATTAGTCTTTAGGAACATTCATTCAGGAGAAGTGGGACCTGAAAGATATCACCTGTATTTGTTGGCTAGGGCTGCCATAACAAAATACCATAGACTGGGTGACTTTTTTTTTTTCTTTTTTTTGCGGTACGCGGGCCTCTCACTGTTGTGGCCTCTCCCGCTGCGGAGCACAGGCTCCGGACGCGCAGGCTCAGCGGCCATGGCTCACGGGCCCAGCCGCTCTGCGGCACGTGGGATCCTCCCGGACCGGGGCACAAACCCGTGTCCCCTGCATCAGCAGGCGGACTCTCAACCACTGCGCCACCAGGGAAGCCCTAGACTGGGTGACTTTAACGAAGATTTATTTTCTCACTGTTTTGGATGCTGCAAATCTGAGATCACTGTGCTAGTATGGTTGGGTTCTGGTGAAAGCTCTCTTCCTGGCTTTCAACTGGCCTCCTTCTCACTGTGTCCTCACATGAGAGACAGAGACAGAGACAGAGACAGAGACAGAGAGTGTTTGTATCTATTAGCCCAATACTCCTAATTAGTCTCTCCTCCCTTCCCTCTCCCCTTTGGTAACCACAAGTTTGTATTCTATATCTCTGAGTCTGTTTTTATTTTACATATACATTCATTTGCATTAGTTTTTAGATTGTACATATAAGTGACATCATACAGAATTTGTCTTTCTCTGATTTATTTCACTAAGCACAATATTTTCTAGGTCCATCCATGTTGCTGCAAATGGCAGAATTTCATTCTCTTTTATGGCTTAGTAGTATTCCATTGTATATAGATATACACAACATATTTTTTTATCCATTCATCTGTGATGGGCACTTAGGTTGCTTCCATGTCCTGGCTATTGTGAATTGTGCTGCTATGAATGTTGGGATGCATGTATCTTTTCAAATTAGTGTTTTTGTTTTTTCTAGATATATACCCAGGAGTGGAATTGCCAGATCATGTGGTAGTTCTATTTTCAGTTTTTTGAAGAACTTCCATACTATTTTCCATAGTGGCTGCACCAATCTACATTCCCACCAACAGTGTACAAGGGTTCCCTTTTCTCTACAGCCTTGCCAACATATGTAGACTTTTTAATTATGGCCATTATGACAGATGTGAGGTAATATCTCATTGTTGATTCGATTTGCATTTCTGTAATAGCTAGTGATGTTGAACATCTTTTCATGTGCCTGGTAGCCATCTGTATGTCTTTGGAAAAATATCTATTCAGGTCTTCTGCCCATTTTTTGATTGTTTGTTTTTTTGAGTATGGACTTGTACGAGCTGTTTACATATTTTGGATGTTAACTCCTGGTCAGTCATATTATTTGCAAATATTTTCTCCCAAACCATAGGTTGTCTTTTCATCTTGTTGATGTTTTCCTTTGCTGTGCAAAAGGTTTTAAGTTTAATTAGGTCCCATTTGTTTATTTTTGCTTTTATTTCTTTTGCCTTAAGAGATAGATCAAAAAAAATATATTGCTACAATTTGTGTCAAAGAATGTTGTGCCTATATTCTTTTCTAGGAGTTTTATGGTTTCAGGTCTTAATACATTTAGATCTTTAATCCATTTGATAAACAAAACAGCTTTATTGAAACATAATTCACATATCATAAAGCTCACCCTTTTAAGGCATACAATTCAGTGTTTTTTTCAGTATATTCACAAAATTGTGCCTCAATCACCACTATCTAATCCTAGAACATTTATATCACCCCCAAAAGAAACCCAGTACCCATTAGCAGTCATTCCCCATCCTCCTTCCCCCAGTCCCTGGCAACCACTAATTCACTTTCAGTCTCTATGGATTTGCCTATTCTGGACATTTCATACGAAGGGTCAATACATATGTGACCTTTTGTGACTGGCTTCTTTCACTTAGCATAGCATTTTCATGGTTCATCTGTGCTATAGTATGTATCAGAAGTTCATTCCTTTCTATGTCTGAATAATATTCGAATGTGTAGCTCTACCACATTTCTTTATCCATTCATCAGTTGATTAACATTTGGATTGTTTCTGCCTTTTGGCTATTATGAATAAGACTGCTATGAACACTTCTGTACAAGATTTTGTGTGAAGACGTTTTTAATTCTCTTGTGATATATATTTGGGAGTAAAATTTTTGTGTCATATGGTATCTCTGGATTTAATCTTTGAGGAATTCTCAAACTGTTTCCTAAAGCAGCTGCATGATTTTACATTTACAACAGTAATATATGAAGGCTCCAGTTTTTCCACAACCTGAGCAACACATATAGTATCTGACTTTTTGATTTTAGCCATCATGGTAGGTGTGAAGTGGTATCTCATTGTGGTTTTGGTTTACATTTCCCAAATGACTAATGTTTAGCATCTTTTCATGCTTGTTGGCTATTTGTATATTTTCTTTGGACAAATGTCTCTTCAAATCATTTGCCCATTTTTAATTGGGTTATTTGTCATTTTGTTGTTGTGTTGTAAGGTTTTTTTTTTTATGTCTTGGATATAAGTCCCTTATCAAATATATGGCTTACACATGTTTTCTTCCATTCTCTGAGTGGTCTTTTCATTTTCTCAATGGTGTCTTTTTTTTTTTTGGTCCTTCCAGTTTCATTGCAATATAATCAACAGATAGCTCTGGATAAGTCTCAGCACGATGAGTTGACTTATATACCTCATGAACTGATGACCACAATAAGTTTAGTGAAACTCCATCATCTTATATAGATGCAAAACTAAAGAAATAGAAAAAAAGACTTTTTCCTTGTGATGAGAACTCTTAGGATTTACTCTCTTAACAGCTGTCATATAGAACATACAGCCGTGTTCATTCTATATATCATGTTGTACATGACATCCCTAGTGCTTACTTATAACTGGGAGTTTGTCCCTTTTGACCACCTTCATCCAGTTCCCTCTCCCTACACCCTACCTCACAAATCCAGTCTCTTTTTCTGTGAGTTTGTTTCTGAAGTATAATTGACCTACAACACTCCGTTAGTTCCTGGTACACAGCACAGTGATTTTTTTATATACGTTTCAAAAAAATCACCACTCCTCCACGTCTTTTCATAGATAGTTCATTTCCTTTTTGTGCTAAAGAGGGTACCATGTTTAATTTTCTGGATTTCTACCCTTGACTTCAAGTCTCTCTGTGTCTAGATATAGCCCCAAGTGTTCTCTCCATCTCTGCTGCTGAGATCTTTTTCTTTCTTTTAAACATCTTTATTGGAGTATAATTGCTTTACAATGGTGTGTTAGTTTCTGGTGTATAACAAAGTGAATCAGTTATACATATACATATATCCCCGTATCTCCTCCCTCTTGAGTCTCCCTCCCACCCTCCCTATCCCACCCCTCTAGGTGGACACAAAGCACCGAGCTGATCTCCCTGTGCTATGCAGCTGCTTCCCACTAGCTATCTATTTTACATTTGGTAGTGTATATATGTCCATGCCACTCTCTCACTTTGTCCCAGCTTCCCCTTCCCCCAACCCCGTGTCATCAAGTCCATTCTCTACATCTGTGTCTTTATTGAGATCTTGATCCTCAGAACTTGAGTTCTATCAGCCCTCCTTTTACTCATTCATCTCTCATTTTTTAAATTATTTTTTATTGGAGACTAGTTGCTTTACAATGTTGTAGTAGTTTCTGCTGTACAGCAAAGTGAATCAGCTATACGTATACCTATATCTACTCTTTTTTAGATTTCCTTCCCATTTAGGTCACCACAGATCATTGAGTTCTCATTAGTTATGTTCTCATTAGTTATCTATTAGTTATCTAACCTCACAGTAGGTTCTCATTAGTTATCTATTTTATACGTAGTAGTGTATATATGTCAATCCCAGTCTCCCAGTTCATCCCATCCCTCCCTTACCCCCTTGGTAACCATAAGTTTGTTCTCTACATCTGTGACTCTATTTCTGCTTTGCCAATAAGTTCATCTGTACCATTTTCATCTCTCATCTTAGATCCATGTTTCTTCCTGCTGCATAACTTGGTGTCTCATTGACAACTGTCCTTGTGTAAGTCCCTGGCTTCTGCTAAACCCACAAGTTTGCTTGGCCTTCCCTTGTGTGAAGTCTTATCTTGCCAGGGCCCTGGTATGGCAGTTGACAGGCAGGGAACAGCAGTAATGCTATAGGAATGTTTATGCATTTGCTCTTGGCAAAACTCAAGCCTTTTCTAAGCAGCAAACTGGAATCTTGGTCCTGGGGAGAGAAATCTACAATGGCCATGTGACTCCAATAAAAAATTCACACACGGACACATAGACACATACCCAAAACAATAATATAATAGTTAAGATAAGTCAAGATGAGTTATTAAAATATTTTTTCTTAGTTTCATTTCAAAATGGGATTAATATTAGAAGTTTTTGAAACTTATCAACACTGCTGTTCTTTTTTTTTATTTTTATTTTTTGTGGTACGCAGGCCTCTCACCGCTGTGGCCTCTCCCGCTGCGGAGCACAGGCTCCGGACGCGCAGGCTCAGCGGCCATGGCTCACAGGCCCAGCCGCTCCCAACACTGCTGTTGTTTATAAAGCAAATGATTCGCATGGAAAATGTACTACTTCCCTTCTCCCTCTCCCCATCCCATCCTGGAAGTTAAATAGGTAGAAAATCCAAACACAGTGAAGAAGAATGTTGGTAGCTTCATGGGTGCTTGTATTGTAGCACGTTAGGGATACTTCTGAGGGCCAAGGCTTGACTCAATATCACTAATATGATCCAGGCCTATTTGGTTCAGTTCTTTTATTACCATCTGTAACTGCATTTTTTTTCTCACAGAGAAATAAAATGGTATGATGCAGAAAGAACTCCGTTAAAAGCTTTGGAACATTAACCTTTCTTGGTTTCTCTGTACTGATATAAATGACATAATTGCATATTGTGTTTGAATCCACGTGGGAAGTCTGAAGCGATGTTGTGAGAATTCATCTGCAGGTTGTTCAAGCTCTATGAGAATATGAAAAAGGCACTATATTGGGAAAATTCTGCAACAATAACTGAATGCATTGTTGTTTTACTCTAACAGATGCAAATACGATGGAGGGGGAGCTGGTTTTCTCAAGCCAGCCTTGAGAAAACACAGTGATGGGTCAGGTAGATGAAATGGCTGTAACCATTGGTATCTAAAGCATCCTCTATGCACACTCTTTGATGAGAGTGGAGACAATGCCAGGATTTTACAAATGTATGTCATAATTACATTCAACTATACTCACAATGACCAGTTCTTGACCCATATCAGAACAATTTTGTAGTTGTCTGTTTTCCAATGGACTCGTTTTGTTTCTCTTTAAGTGTATGGCCAGATTCATTGTTAAAAAACTACAGATGATTTAATTTAACATGAAATGAATAAAAAATGGATGTACTCCCACCTTGATTGCTGTCAGCATTTTAATAGTGGAAGAAGTATCTTTTTATGCCTAGGATTGAACAAGATCTGAGGGACAAAAGGCTTAGAATGCAGGGCTGAGGAAGCAACATGCTGTCTGTCCCCAGGGGGAAAAGAAATCTGTCCTCATTTTGAAATAGCTTTTGACTATGGCTCAGAAACACTCAATGGGCAGCTTTAGAAATTGTAGTACCTTCTTCGACAGAGAAAAAAAGCATTGTATGTCTGTGTACTCTTAAGGGAGATAGAGAAGGTTAAGAAGTAAATGCAGAAATTATTATGTAATTGTAACAAGTTCCCACACTATGAAGTATTCTTGTTCCTTAAATTAGGAAACACTATGCATTCTTCTGTAAATATAACTTTAAATTTTTCTGGAAAACTTCAGATTTCAATTCTTTTGTTTTATATTCAGATCATGTGTTCTAATTCTACATTAAGGGATATATAGGTGTATATAAATTAATCAACATGTTAAATATACAAGAGGACTTTCATCACAGTCTTAGATTTTTTTTCTTCAGTATTCTTCAGTCTTTAAAAAGATCTCTATCCAGAATGGTAGTTCTCATTTTGCAGTAGAAGTGAGCTGGGGGCACACATCTCCTGTTTTCTATCAATTACCTCTTTCTTTCCCACACTCGAAGGTCCAATCTTAGATTTCCCTCACCTTTCTATTGCAGGCAATAGAAAGTGTCAAACTTAAAATCAGTTTTGAACTTGAAGAGTTTACGTAGGGTCAATGGAGTTGAAAGTTAGGATTCTTTCCCGTGTAAAGGGTATGTCACCCAGGAAAAAATAAAAAATCAACAATTGTTTTTTGTGTTCTGTATGAAGCAGTATGAGAAAACTGACATATAAACAAGACATTTCAACAATATGCTGAGGTAAAGGCCTGAACATTAGTTTACTTTCAAAATGTTGAGAGGTGTCCTTCTGGAATAAAACCACATTTATAGAAAATAGGGGAACACTATTTTGAAGATCGACTGACGGTGCTGATGTGAAACCAAGCATATTATCAAAGTATACACTCAGCCAGGGGAAGGCCTCCTATCTACCTAATACATTTCATTTTAAAAATGGTGTTTGTTTGTTATTAAAGCCATTCCCAGGGAGTAGAGTGAAAAGAGTCTGAACTTTAGAAGTAAGCAGAACTGTGCTCAGCAGTCACGACTAGACTGAGGATCTGAAGACCCCTCAGCGTCAGTCTCCATACCTTCCTTGAAGGATTGTTTTAGGAAGATTTAGTGAGATAAATATGCAAAACACCTAGTGGACTGTCTCCATGCAATTTATTCAACGAGGATCTGTTCCTTTCTCAATCCTAAAAGGAGTATAAGGACCAAGAAAAAAGTAACACTATAATTTCGCAATCAGATTTTGAAGGAGAAAGTTGAATATGGATCACCTGCCAGAGCCTTAAACAGTGACAAATGAGTAATCTTGGGAAAGAGGAGAAATAATTAGAATATAAAGGATGTTCCAGTAATTTTGTCTCAGCGACAGCAAAGGGGCCAATGTACTGCTGGTGTATGCAATAAAAGCTGTAGCCCTTCTAAGCACAATAAGATGGAATTGCTATCTTCTGGAATTGTCCAATCACTAGCAAAACAGAGGCTTACTTATAAAACTTAGCCGTCTGCAGTGATCATTCCTTGTATCTAATTATCAAATGCCATCTCTGAAAAAAAAAGCGGTTGTAAAGTTTGTAAGTTTGGGGAAATAATTTGGTAATATTTTAACTAGTAATTATGCATGGACACAAAAATATGTGATATATACTATATAATGTGGTGCTTTACATGTTAGAAAGTACAAAATCTTTGTAATTAAATCAGTTACATTTTGCATAATACTTGTGGGATAATAAGACTTCATCAGTAAATGTTAACTTGATTACATGTACAGAGACTCTCTTTCCAAGGAAGGCCACATTCACTGGTTCTAGGTAGACATGAATTTTGGGGAGACACTATTCAACTCAGTATATCTCATTTCTATGATTTTCTCTAGAAATGTTTATTAGTTGGGTCCATATATTGAGTGAGTTTTAATCAGGGCAATACTTATAAAAAAAATTATTATGGTACCACTTCCTGTACACATTAACTTTAGCCAAGAATTATTAAATTAGTTCTTTTAGTGATTTTTTGCTAAATGAACAAAATTTGTCTCTTTTTATAGAATTATTTGTCTTCAAGTTAGATTGTGAGTTTTGCATGTTTCCAATGACTTGGAATGAAAGATCAAAGCAAAGAACTATATATTTTTTGCAGCTCAGCTTTTAATTTCAGAAATGTTTCATCATCTGGATAATGGTCAAACTCTTGAGGGCTGGGTACTACTCCCATTCTACCAGTGACTATGATGTGATCCTGGGTCGGTCAAGAAACTATCACTTTTTAAAAATTTCAGCACCTCATAGATTTCAAAATAAATTCCTGCTCCAGAGTTTACAACTGAGAAAACAGAAGCATACAGGAATTAACTGGATTACCAAAGACATTATAATTAAATAGAGGTTCAGTTGGTGGAACTTGTAGTGCAGTGTTGTTTTTGCTATGCATACAATTGTTCTAAAGCTTTTGCTCCTTATTTATAAAGTGAGGAGAATATAACCCATGACTGTCTTTAGTGGTTGTTATAAGTATAGAATGAGGAGAAATAAATAAAAGAAATTTGCAAATCCTAGACTCACCTCTCTTTTGGCTTAGACCATTTTCAATAATTCTGGCTACTGACATTTGGATCTTGATTTCTAAGCCCCTTATTATAGTGAAATAAATAAAGTGAAGTGCATATAAACATGAAACCTATGTCTTACTTTAAAATTAGTAAATATTGGAAAATATTATAGAAATTACTACATTTCTTGTGTTTTATCCCCCCAAATAGCAATTTCTAATGATCAGATATCATCAGAGATGTTTCCCTATCACGACTTCGTTTCTTCTATTTTCCTAATTATATATGTATCTAGTATTGTAGAAATAACTCTAAAGTTAGCAATTTGTCAGCCTAGAAGAGCAAACAGAATATCAGGGATAGTGTGTTTGAGCACATTTCCAGTTTGTAAACAAGTCTTGGTTGGATAGCTCTGTTTGTGAAGTGGAAATGTGGTCAACAGAACCTTAGTCCCTACAGTCCACAGAGAAGGCTAAATCTGCTTCTGATTCTTACATGATCAACTACATTAAATATTGATGCAGCTAAGTGATGCATTGCTGTTCATCTCTTTGTACTCAAATTTCACGTGTGTTTACAAAGGGACACTGATCTGGAAGCATATGGAAACAGTTACATATTAAAAGTTGGTGGGGACAAGAGATTGCAAAATAAAAGTTTATTTTCCAAGTCTCACACTTTCCCTTTGTGTACAGAGCCTGGGCCTACATTTTGATCCTAGCCTACTGACTGGTCATTTTCATTTTAAGTTTAATTTACAGAATTAAAAACCATAACTGAATTCTATTACCTCTGCTGCGTGCTCTCCAACAGTGCACGTCCAAACAAGCCCATGGCAGCTCTAATCCAGCAGCCCGTGTGATCCTTTGGTCCGAAGGTATGTGAAAGGTAGGAGGTCAGCAGTATCCATATCCTTAATGAATGTCAGCCCTTGAAGCTGGGCTCACCTGCAATAAGAGATTCAAAACTGCTAATTAGCATCACTACATTAAAGTAGAGGAGGAAAAACCTATTGGCATCCTGGTCAGTCCCTCTATAACAGCTTTCTACAGCATGGATAACCTCTCCAGGCAGGGTTCATTAAGGACCTGACAACTGCTTTTATGATACACTGAATCAATCAGAATGTTTCAGTGCTGAATGAAAATTAAATATAGAGCCCTATTCAACCTTCTGAACCAGTTTACAAAGTTTGCTTGAATCCTATGACATATTCAGGTGAACTCTATCCTATCATTGGAACAACCCATGAACACAATGTTCTTAGGGTGCTGGACAGCTATACAGTCAGAAAGTTAGTATAATAGTTGGCAGGTATAGATTCTCATATAGAAGGAACAACTAGGAAGGTATTATGTATTATTCTTACGGACGAATGGTTATTACCAGAAGTGTTTTTATCTTTAGTTCTCACTTATTGCAAGAATTATGCTCTTGGCAAAGGATATCCTTTGGTTTCTGTTGAGAACACCCTTAAGGGATCAGATCAAGTTCTGGGGGTTTCCTTGGACTCTAACAGAAGAGCCCTCTGCTTGCTTTTAAGCTGGCTTCCCCTCTGAGAGGCCACTGCTTCTGATTTCTGGCTCCAGACAAATTGTTTTCTCAGGGGGTTTTTGAGGGAGCAAATCTGCTCAACCCGAGTTGCTCCATATTCTCCTGCCCTCCATATTCCCAGCCTAAATTGTTGGGCTTTATCCCTCACAGTTAATAACAACATCTGAAACCTTCAGGATAAGAGACAAAGAGCTGGGGCACATACTGCTTTATTCCGCCTGCCTCCTTTGATGTGCCAGCAAGAACAATAAACTACAAAGTTTTGAATCCCAGTTTTGCCTTCACCAGCTGTGTGTCCATAAGCGAGTTACATACCTCTCTGTTTTAGTTTTATCGTCCTTAAAATAGTAATTATATATTTGAGAAGACTATTCAAAGAGTCATGTGTTATTTTATATGAAAGTGTTCTAAAATAGAGTAGGACTTATATAAATAAGAGTTTTCTTCCCCGAAACCTTGCATTAAGCTTCCAAGAAAGAGTAGAGACTAAGGGTAGGTGGGGAATGGTCCTGAGGATTTGTGTTTGGCAGTTCCTTCATGATCTGACAAGTTAGATCCTGTGCTTTGAGGAAACATGTCCCTGTGTGCCTTATCTCATCCAGAGTGGACCCCCCTCTCTACTTGTCTATACACCTAAAGATCTTCATTGCCTTTGCATGGTTTCTTCCCTTCTTTGTGCAGGTGGGACGGGGAGTCTAATAAAAAATATTTTCTAGTACAATGCCTCTCTAAAAGATGCCACTTGTGGGCAATACACTCCTACTTTTATATCAGTGCTTTCTACACAGGGAGGGACAGGAATATCATGGTCTTGGTAATAGGAGTTACCATGTGTCTTTAGAAATATCTTACGAAGTATTGGACTTCCCTGGTGGCGCAGTTGTTAGCATCCTCCTGCCAATGCAGGGGACACGGGTTCGAGCCCTGGTCCGGGAAGATCCCACATGTCGCAGAGCAACTAAACCCATGCACCACAACTACTAAGCTGGCACTCTAGAGCCCACGAGCCGCAACTACTGAAGCCCACGCGCCTAGAGCTCCTCAACAAGAGAAGCCACCACAGTGAGAAGCCCGCGCGACGCAACAAAGAGTAGCCCCCGCTTGCCGCAACTAGAGAAAGCCTGCGCAAAGCAATGAAGACCCAACGCAGCCAAAAATAAATAAATTTATTTTTAAAAAAAAGAAATATCTTACAAAGTATATTGCCTACATTTTTTCCTCGTTGTTTTTTTCCCCTAAAACACAATAGGCATTTAACAAATACTTGCTAAAGAATAAATAAATTAGCTAGGGGTTGAAGAAGGACTTGGACATTTAGAGATTGGTGAGGGAAAGGGGCAACAGTAGTGAGGAGGCAGCGCCGAGACAGTACGAGGTAACCTCAAGAATCTAAAACTTATATTAGTACAAAGGGTGAGGGAGACTGTTTGAAATGCTCACGCATTTGTAAGTCATTCAAGTAGAATACTTGAGAAGTACTATGGTTTTGGTATTATTTCAGGAGTCCAGGCAAAAGTGAAATGACTGAGTAAGCTTTGACGCTGAGAAAGTTGGAATTCATTAAATGTGGAAGATGCTAAATGAAAACAGGTTTACACATGAAAAAGTGAACTGATTTTTTTTTTTTTTTGCAGTACGCGGGCTTCTTACCGTTGTGGCCTCTCCCTGCAGAGCACAGGCTCTGGACGCGCTAGCCCAGCGGCCATGGCTCACGGGCCCAGCCGCTCTGCAGCATGTGGGATCTTCCCGGACCGGGGCACGAACCCGTGTCCCCTGCATCGGCAGGTGGACTCTCAACCACTGCGCCACCAGGGAAGCCCTGAACTGATTTTATAAAAGCAAATGATTCACTCATTTCAGGTGACTTGGAGGTCTCATGGACTTGTTGAGTCTGGATATGGTCTTATCCAGTATAAAGAGGATCAGTCTTATGTCCTAGGTGCCCAGTGAGATGGAGAAAGTGCACTGGAGGAGGTACTTAGATCTTTCTGCCACCCCTTCCTCCCTGGGGGATGGAGGGACATCTCCTCTAGGAAAAATAGCAGGCAAAAGCCTCGAGGGTTCTGAGGTCCAGCAATCATGACCTTCTCTGACCCACACTTTCACAGGCAGAAGTAAAAACAGGGTCCAAGAACAAGCCCACCCCACACATAATAGAAGCCGGCACCACCGTATGCCTTGAAGACCATTAGGCTTAACCCCAACTTGCCTTTTCTCCCTATTTATAGTAGTCCTTACAAGAAGCCTGGGGTCTTCCAGGTCATCCTGTATCACTTCTCATCTCCAGATTGCTATGTACATCTCCAAATCCAAAACCTTTCCACTGTTCCCCTTGGAACTTTTAGTGTGGACACCAGGTATCCAGTCCTGGAACTGTCCTTAACCCACAATGGGACTGTGAGTAAGTTTGTTTGTTTAGATTTCATCATCTGTAAAATGGTGTTGTTGGACTAGATTGGTGGTTCTTAGCCTGGGGTTGAGGGACTCATCAGCCCACAATGAGCTTCAGGTGCTACATGCATCTCCTCTTGTTGTGTGCAAAATTTTCAGGCTGTGTGCACATGTGTATGTTTTTTTTTTTCCCCTCATAGAAAGATTTGTGACCCTGAAATGGAGTAGAAGTCCTTGAAGTTACTTATAGTCCTAACTTCATATGATTCTAAGTTTTGAAAGTGGATGGCAGGATACAGGCTGACATTGCTCTGCACGGCTAGAATGCAGTCTCAGTTCTGCCACAACCTGAGTAAGTCACTCCTCTTTTCTTACTTTGGTTTATATCGCTTGTAAAATGAAGGCATTGGCCTAGGTTATCTAAAATATTATTTTCCAATTGAAGGAATACAGGTAATTCAAACAAACCAGACCAACAGCAAGAAACAAAACCTGGAAGTAAGTAAGCCTGGGAATTCACACTGGTCCCTGCTGGGTCCTTAGGAGTCAGAATCCCAGACATGATAATGTTCTAAGAGCACTCTGAGAGGGAAGATGGAGAGGTGGTTCCTGCATATGATTCTAGATGAGGGACTCAGTGACCTGCTCAAAGATGGGAGGTCAGGTCTCAAGGATGACTGGGAATGGAGAAGAAAAAGATTCACCGCCTCCTCCAAAGAGACTTGGGATCTGATTCCTCGTAAATCCTGAAATAAATTATGGAAAAGATCTCACAGTTTTGGAGAATTGTTTTTGAAGGTTTAAATGGGTGTGTATAGACTAAACTCCCTTGTTAGTTTGCTTTTCTCATTAGGGTCCAGATAACATTTTATTTAGAAAATGGATTTGTCAACAACGTGCATAATTTTGATTTGTTCCACTTTCCTCCCAGCTCTCTCCTCCTGCACCTCACGCTCTTGCTAGCGCCTGTTATTTCTCTCTTTATAAGTGTGTCCTTTGCTCTGGGAAAGAAATTCATGACTAGGTTGGAAAAGAAGTTTATGACTAGGTTCTAAGAACACACACATAGCACTTCGAGGAAGTTGTCTGAACCCTCTCCTTCCCCAGATACAATGTGGTCTTGGGGACAACAGGGTGGAAAGTGGAAGACGAGCCAGTAATCCCTTCATTCTTTCATTCAGCACCTACTACATGCCAAACCCTATGCTGATCACAAAGTCAAATGAGACACACTCTCAGAGTCACACCAAAACAAAGCTGGATGCCTTCACCCAGGGATTTGCACTGGAATCTACTGTGTCCAGTGTTTTGCTCCTCCCTCCCTGGAAGTGGGGAGGCCAGTTGTATGACGACAAGGAGAGTGTCTTTGGCCAGTAGACAAGTTGTCTTCATTACTCCTGTGGGGGAATGGGATTGAATGGGGTATTTTTCTGGGCCTGGCCCAAACTTGGCTGTGCCTGGAGGGCCCATTAGGCTGCAGGTCACAGCAGCTGGATCCCAGGCGCCCAGAGCCGGTCACGCGTCTGGGCTGCCCGCTCCACGAGGTACAATGGAGTCATTGACTATTTATTTACTCCGTACAATGAGGCCGCTGTTGACTTAATTACGGGAGCCTCCCTGCCACCCCAGGGATCTTTAAATGACTAACGGACTCTACACGGCCACTAACTCATCTCTCCTTAACCTCTTTAAGACCCGAGTCTCCTCTACCTGGTCCGGCGCAATAGGCATGTAGGGAGCTTGAGAGCCAGGAGTTGGTGACCCAGAGGGTAGACTGGTGCTTTTGCTTGAGAGCCGGGGAGGGTTTGTCAGGACTGAGTTTCTGCGAGTTTCAGGGCTGGGCTGAGTCAGGCGCTAGCCCCAGGGAGTGGAGGGCGGCAATACTGCGTCAGGCGCGGAGGAGGGCTTAACTCTACCAGGCCTGCAGGGAAGAAGCAACAAAAGGACAAACGCTTGTCTCCAGCCTAGAAGACCAGTCCCTGGGGACGCAGAGTCTGTCTACTTCCCCGGCCTTGGGAATTAGAAACTACAGTGTCCCCAGGGATGAGGGCAGCTCGAGGACCCAGGAGAGCCACGGGATCTCACCTGGCCCCTTCCTTACACAGCCCGGTTGAAATTTGTTCCCCGGCCGAGCGCGCCCGGCCTGGTCCCTCTCAGCCTCACTTAAACCTCCCAGCGAATCGCTGCTAGCCAACTTCCTCTGGGGGCAACTTGTAAAGTCTCTGCTCTAGATAATAGTGTAGGGCCGAGGATAAAATAGCAACGGTATTGAATAGATGTTGACTTTTCCGACCCAGAGGAGCGGAGATAGAGGATTGTTTGCAGAAGCTAATCGTTTCTACTGAGAAGCACTGGGAGCCGGCGGCCCCTCCCTGGAAGCCGGGTTGCGGGAAGACTAGGGGACTTGCGCGCCCTTCCCCAACTCGGGCCTATTTAATAAGTCTTCTCGACTATAGAATCTAGAGAAGGCCGCCAGGCCTGGAATGCTCCCCAGTCTTCTTTCTCCAACCTTTGAGTCTGCGACCAACCGGTTCGGTGCCCACCGGATCTCAAACCCAACTCCTTTCTGCAATTCATTTGGGAGGTCAGGGACCTGGGAGGAAAGGAGGCGTCGGCCATTAAGGCGCCAGACCGGCACAGAGACTGTCCGCCGACCCTCCCGCCCCCAGCTCCCTACACTCGGGAGTGTCCCTTTCTGTTTTTAGAAACGAAGGCAGGAAGAGAGGCGCCGTGACTCCAGACGTCTCAGGGGGTGCAGGCAGCAAGTGGGAAGCGCATTGGTAGGGTGCACTTGAGGTAGAGGTGGGGGTGAGGCGCAGGTCAAGTTCTTTCCCGTGGACTTCAAAGGGAAATGGCAGTAGTTGGACTAAGAGGGCCACTTTGAAGACTACCAGCTGCTCCTCAAATCCTGGCAGCTGAGAAGTTTCGTTGCCATGGTTTCGGAGAGGCATGAAAACCACCACCCAGAACCAAACGCGCTCAGGCTACTTATACGTGTTGCCAACCACCCAGAGCCAGGCAAATTCCTTGGCGATTTGCATCACTCCCTAACCAAGCATCACATTCCCAGTCGCCCCATCTCAGAGTAGGCAGGGCTGTACGCTGGGGACGAAGTCCAGACCGGGGAGTTCATAACATGCAAGTCTGTGTGGGCGCCCAGAATTTTCGCACTTTCGCTCCTGCGGTCCAGGGGCGAGCGCTGCGCCCTGGTGGCCGCGGCGGCCCAGAGCGCGCCGGGGACGCGGGGAAAAGAGCGCGGCGCCTTTAAAGCAAGAGGCGAGGAACCCCCCGCCAGGAGGCGTGTCTGTCTCCGCAGCCGCCGCCGCCG
>NW_020171819.1:392029-469271 GCF_003031525.2 Neophocaena asiaeorientalis asiaeorientalis
GACCTCCTCCGCCTGCCCCTCCCCGAGGACCACCCCTCCCCCTCTCCGTCCACCTCACCCCCTGCGAAAGGTAAGGGCTTCCCTCGGGTGGGCTCCGCTCCGGGCTGCCTCCTGAGGTGTCTGTTCTCACGAGGACAGGAGGGACCCGGCGTGGGCGAGGGGCATTTTCCGCCTGGAGAGGAAGAAGGCGAGCAGCGGCGCGGCGGAGCCGGTGCGCTCGGGGCACCCGCTGGACCGAGTCACTGAGAGCGGCTTTGTCCCTCTCGCTTAAGCCAATTCCCCTGCAGGCGCTCGCGTTCTCCCCATAAAATAATAAGTGGACGGGTCAGGAAGTGGCCTCAGCTACTGGGACTCACGCGAGGCTAAGAGAGACAGATGGCAAGAAGCTGTGTGTCTGCCTGCGGGTCTGACAAACTCCCCAGCCTTCCTTCCATCTTCCCATTCTTCCATTAACCATGCTCCCTAGTTCCGTGCTGAGGAAGTACAGACATTCATTTTGTCCGGTGCCAGTGTTGAGAGCGTCTGAAAAAACTCGGAGGGCGTCCCATTAGGGCGAGGAGAAAAGTATCACCAGGGTGGATCACAAACGTCAAGAACTTTTAATGACTCTCACCCTCCGATATTTTTACCTTCAAGGAGTTCTTTACTAAACAAGGGGACCTAGCTGAGCCTTTCCAATTTAGGGACTAAGGGATGTTAAGACAACTTACTACTACTGCTATCCTTTTGGTAACGCACAGATTACCTTCTATCATTTCTTCATCTTCATGCTGTAAGTATTATGTCATCAGAAGTTAACTTATGGATTAATGATTATTTTAATTTCACGAGATGATTGATTCATTTGGATCTTAGTTTGTAGTTTAGTTACTGGAAGATAGGCACTGATATTTCAATCTTGATTTGTCTAAGTTCATTACCTTGTAACTTTTTATAGAAACCATTCCTGTACTCACCAAGGCAGCTTCCAATGGCCCTAGGAACTTATTAATTAAACAAACAAAACGAAACACACTGAATAAAGTGTTAGAGAAATAAGTGATGCTAGAAGTCTTACCTGCTTGTTTTCTTCTATTCAAACCCGTTTAAGACTGCACAGCTCTGAAAGTAAAAAAATAAAAATAAAAAAAGATTCCGGGTCATGTAATCTATGCTAATTCAGTTTCTTAATTAAGATACACTTCTTTTCGCATCTAAAAATTAAAACTGTAAATGTCATTAATCATCAATGCAGCAGAATGTTGGTGGAACAGCTGAAATGTGTTCAGAATCACAAGGGATTGCATAGCATAGCATTCATAGTTAGGAAGGGTGAAGTGCAAATACGCAACAGTGTGGTTTTAACTGATATGAGCTCTGACATTATTCTCTGGCACCTCTAATGCCATGGATGAACAGGCTGTTTATTTTAGCTTAGCTGCAATACAACAGGCCACATGTGTGGAAGAATAGGTCAGGTGTTAACTATAAGATGAGGTTTCTCAAATGTCACACAACAGCAGGACTTCAGTGACACGTCAAGTGGAATTCTTAAAAAGAATTCCATGTGAAAAACTTAAATATAGATATAACATGGAAGAACCTTTGAAATTCAAGTTGTCCTGGGATATGTATTTGCTGTTTCTTGCAAAAGGTTTAGGCATTGTCTATTGAAACATTGTGCTGTAAGGATTATTACACATTTGTACATGCCCCAGCAGGTGGCAGCTAACTAGAATAAGATTCATTTTCACTGGGAGGATAGAAAACTAAAATTGCTTCTCAAGTAATGGTGCCCAAGAATAAGAGGTCATTAGTGTCAGTAAATGTAAAAATAGAGTGCAAGATGAAGCTAATGACTTTTTGTTGTTGTTGTTGGAACAAGCTCTGCATGAACATGAAATGCATTTTGTTCTTTGCTAATTTATCATAGGCTTGATATCTCTTCATGTCAGCCTTCTATGTGTGTGTGTGTGTGTGTTTTTGAGGCTTACTTATAGACACAGCTCCTGTGTGTGCATGCATATGTGTGTGCATTTGCAGTTTGTCATCTCTGCTTTGACCTTGGAACCTACAGAGCTTTGGCTTCTAGAAATAAAGGTTGCCATATGGTTAAAATGAGAAAAAAAGCAAATGAAACCATGGAATAAGGTGTGTAAATCTCATTATTGCTAAATATATACGATTGTCTGGCATCAAACAGTGGGTTTGTTTGTTTGTTTTTTCCTTTGAGAAAGGAGCAAATGACAAATTTAAAAATGAGTTAAATCTGGTCAGTGAATACTATATAATGACTCTATAAATCCTTCATATTGCCCCAGAACGATGATGTATGGTATCAGTATTGTGGAGAAACTTGTAATAACTTCACAATTGCCTTACTATAAGGCATCTTCTACACCACCAAATCATTTTGTTGTAGTATTGGGGAGGTAATTTTAGGGTTTTTGTTGTTGGTTTTGCCCTGGGAGTGAGTGAAGTTTAATGAGAAAGAATGAAAATTGATCTGATAACTCTTGTAACAGATGGAAATCTGGAGGTGGAGAATTCTAAAGCAATAACTAATTGTACATTTTAGAAATGTCTTTAGCCACTGAACATTGACAGCATTATTCAGTATTCTGAATTTTGGTGGTCTTTCAGGCAATTTTCTGTACCGAGAAACAAGAAGTTTAGTGCTCATAAGGGAACTCACAGTTAAAGTAAATGGCTTTTGTAGTAGTATGCCCTGGAAAGGGATGGCTATTAGCACATACTGGGTATGCTAAGCAATCCCAGTTAAGTCACACTGAAATATACACACAACACAGCTGACAAAATAGTCCTTCTGACAATGTGAACAATGCAATAATTCAAACTCCCAGAGTCTGTACAGCAGAAATATGCACACTGTCACTTCAAATGGCACATTACCCATTCAATGTACTACTTTCAAGGTACTGCTCCAGAATAAATTGACGTGTGGAGCGCTGTCCGCGGTACTGAAGAAAGGTCGTCTCCTGTCTTGCAGAAGTTCAATTGGACAGGTGGAGTTGCTGTCTGTGGTGTTGAAGCCTTTCGGATTAGCTGATGGATGTAAATGAGCCTAATTTAGCATATGTGCAAGTTGGTTCTTTGGGGACCAATTAATAGTAAGAAAAATTTGTGATAGACTTTTTACTGCTTAATTTACTGTGTAAGAACTTCATGAAATTAGAAGCTTGATCTTTCACTTTTCAACTAGACACTCAATAAATAATCCCACAAAAACTAAATAATTTAGAATGCTAGTTTTAAGTAGAAAAGCTACAACTGTAACGTCAGATGCCATTATGTTAACAGAATACATGAACAAGGAGTTATGTATGGTACATCTTGTTTTCTGAAGTTCAATTAAATGACAAGCAGACTTCAAAACTGCAGTATTTTGATTAGTCACAACAGAGCATGCTATTTTCAGGTAGTAGATATCAATTATATTGACGGATGAAAACATAAGAATATTTATTGTCGCCCTGGCAGTCATTATTATCTCTGCAATGATCAAAAAGAAAAGGAACAAATAGAATGGAATAAATGAGACAGCAAATACAAGACAGGACATGTTGGGCTGTACATGCTTTACAAGAGGTATTTTAAACATGGACTGAAGGAGTCGCTAGATACCCTTGGTTTTAGCACAAGGTGTTCCTTTTAAAGTGCTCAAATAGTCAAATTATTTGATTGAATTGCCTGCTACATTGCAGAACTAGCCATTCATGATACTTATTTTTGACACTGCAGTTATGCCTCCATCTTAAAAAAAAAAATCAATGCCCACTTAATGCCTTTGCAAAATGTAGGTTTATTTTCAAATCAGCATTTTACAATATCTTAAGAAAAAATAGATTTAAAACAGATTTTAAAAATTTTGCTATCTGGAAGAAATAGTACTCATATCGCTCCTTACTTAAAATTTAGATATTCTTTAAATATGATATGATCTTACAATTTTTTCATAAGGGTTAACCTATGCTCTGTTAGTTGGTTATGAAAAAGATTAATTTTAAGATACAGGTCCAGCAATTTGCGTTTTGTGCTTCCTGATCACTTAAAAATATTAATATATAGTAATATATTTATCACTATCCATCTTTGTTTCACTTACTAATGTAAAATATTAGGATTGGATATTTTAATCTATATGCATGGAGGACAGCATATTACCTGTTTCAATAGTAAAATATATTTTTATGTTAAAAGAAAATATATTTCTGTACTTTTTTTCTTGAATAAATTGCTACTTGTGAAAGCCAAGACAGTCACTGTCTGGGGACTCTGAATATTCTGATCAGAACACTAGAAAATAATAAGGTATTTTTAGACAAAACTGTGCCACTCAGTGTTGCTCAAGCTATGATTCCATATTTTAGCTCTTCAAGAAACAGATATTCAGAAAACCAAGTGAGAAGAAATTTGGACATAAATTACTGAAGCCTTTGGAGTTTGCTGCACCCATTCAAATATCATTGTCTATTAATATATGCACAATTACTTTAGATAAGGTAAAAATGGGTGGGAAATATGATTCCCTCCTTTTAATTCAACATTTTCCCCCCTAAAAGGCCACTTGCAGAAATCTGTTTTTATTGCTGGGTAGTAATCAAGGAATGTCCCACTTAAGTTTTTAGAGACTATCTTCACCTCTCCGATTGTACTTTAATCTGTATTAATTCCTGGGCAGAATTTTAAAAGTATAAAAAGACCCTCTTTCAGCCTGAAAACAGTTTCCATTTGCAGTAAATTCCTCCATGTTAGACCACTTCCTTTTTTTTACAACTCCTAGGCAAAGTGACTTTGTCTTAGCTTGTCATTTATTAAAATTCATCAGTTGATGTAGGAAGTCCGCTTGCATACATCCGTCACTACCTTAGTAAAGACTCTTACTGGAAATAAATGCACTTTTTTTCCACGCAGATAAATCCGACTTCTTCCTTGCAGCTCAAGGTGGGCGACCAGATCGGTTGCATAATAGATGTTGGGAAGCTCGCTGGCAGGAAGCCTTAAGAGGCAAGCAGCTATCTCAATTTTTCTCACTTAATCTTGGCTTCACGTCAGAAGCTGTGCAGCAGTGCAGTAGAATAGGGCCTGGCAAAACCTTTGCGAGCAAAGCGCCTTTTGTGCTGGGACTGTGGCTCGCTACCGACGCCTCGGCGGTTTCCAAGGCTGGGCTTCCTATTGATTTTCCTCCTCCTTTGCTTTCCCAGGCTCGCGCGGCCGGACATTGTGGGTGTGCGTGCTGGATTTCTCCCGGATGCTTCCCGACTAACATGGATGTCCCACCATCCCTTGCAGTGGAAGGTTGCTCCTTGGCGCAGTGAGTGAAGAACATGCAGCGATTGGTAATGGGTTTGGGAAGCGGAGACTCCTTTCTCTGTCTGTGACCATGCCGTGATCGTGTCTGCGGCCACCACTCGACGCATCCTCATTCCTACCCGAACCGGGAGCCTAACGCTAGATCGGGGAAGTGGGTGCCGCGTGTGTGGACACAGAAACACCATGAAGATTATTTCCCCGCTTCTAAGTAATCCAGTCTTCAGGCGCACCATTAAACTCCTGCTGTGCTTACTGTGGATTGGATATTCTCAAGGAACCACGCATGTATTAAGATTTGGTAAGATTCCCCATCCCTCTCCATCGCCTGGTATCCGGCTCAGAGGCAGCCGGATGTAAACAGGCGTGTTCGCTCCTCTAGGCGGGTGGGCTCCGTGCATTTCGACCCCAGGGTTTGAAAGGACCCACTGTGCTTTTCATTTCTTTTCTCCCCACCCCACCCCTTTACTGAAAAAAAAAAAAAATTAGCCGCGGGAGGATGAAGTGAGTGTCAGTGTGTGGTAGTGGTGGCTGCGTTGCGTCCCCATGGTAGCCGGTCTCAGAGACGGTAATGACGCTGGGGGTACGGCCACCGCCTCTGCTCCCTCCTGTCTCCCCGGGAGCCTCCCGGCTTGGCCCGCTGCTCCTTCCCCAAGAACGTGCGTGCTGGGGCTACACGCCTCTCAGATGGCCCGGCCAATGAGTTAATATCTGGTAACTCTTTGGCAAGTTGGCGTCTGTCCGCTTCCGCCTGGGACCTGAGCAGGTCCGCAAGTGAAAGGCGCTAACTGTTTTGATTTGTCATCAGAGAGCCTTTTCGGTTCATTCTACCGGTTTTTCCATCCCTGGTGCCTTTATGGGTACGCGGAGCTTTTAAAGATATTGTTGTAAGGCTGAAGGTTCTACTTAACAAGGGGAGGCTGCTGTTTGAGAGAAATAGCGTTGTGAGGGAGAGTTTTTGTTTGTTTTAAACTTGTGAGTCCTCCTCTCACAGGTTTCTCACGGAGCGTCCTGGACTAATAATACATGATGACCAGTGGTGACTGGGGCGGAGGGAGTCTGTGTATGGGAGTCTAAGTCTGCATCTTTATTTCACTTGTAGCATGATTTAAAAAAGCCGAGGTGGCCGTTCTATATGAGGGGAACCCATTGCTTTCCTAAGGAATCAGGTTTCCTTGGGGCTCAAAGGAAAATCTAAACATGAGACTCCGGTGGAAACGCTGGTCAGAAGATTTGCTTGGAGGAAATGAAGCGTGGGCAACGCTCAGCCGCTTTCGATGGCCAATGGAGTTTCAGTAGGATAACTAGTCAGGGAAAGTTCCCTTAAGTAGATAAGAGCCAGAGAGGAGAAAGCCAGCAGGGTAAACGCTCCCACTGTGGGTGCCTCCTTTGACAGTTCGAGTGGATTTAGACCAAAGAGTGCAGGAAACCATATAATCCTGAGTATATGTCTTTGAGATAAAAGCAGATACATTAAGTCACTCAGTCAAATTTAAATCGAAGAGTGATTGCCTGTACTTCCTATTATGTCAGCAACATCTTCTCTCTTCTCTCTTTTTCCCATATGCTTTTTCTATAATGATAAAATTCATCATCTATCTCAGGCTTTGTGGAACCAGGGTAGGAATTCTTTCACATACTGAAAAAAGGAACCCTACCTTCCCTCCCCCACCAACACATAGACACACCTGGAGTCCAGAAGACTGGTAATGACAAGAAAAGACAATGAGTTATAACTGGATTCCTGCTGTAGTAGTTTTCCTGCTTTCTTCATGCCTTTAGATGGTACTTCAGCACGTTGCTCTTAGCAACAGGCATCCACAGGAATGCTTGTTTCTTTGGATGAGATTAAACAGGTCCCTGTATTGCTGGAAATGTGTGTGTGTGTTCAGCTGTTCTGCTTCAAGCATGGTAAGTGCTACAGTTTGGTAGTTTTGCCCAATATTTTGAGTAGTACAACCTACTTATTTGGAATACTGAGGTGTCTTCTGAAGTGTGTTTGTGAATGAGTGCGTCTTAATGCGTTTGAGGACTGGGTGGGGAAAAAAAAGAAGTCTGGGAGCCGGAAGACTGCCACCAGTACTCTAAAGATTTAATTATTGCTGCTCTGGTCTTGCAGCATAATATGTGCTGAATCATTAGATTGTTACATTCGCTGATCATTTCATATCTTCATATTAAAAATCTTGGCGACTGTAGCAGTGTGTAGCAGCTTTCCAAAAGAGCTGACATACACACAAGAATAAATTTTCCTAGACCAGTGCTTACTAAGAATGTCTGTAAGAAATGGGGGAGTAGGCAGACATCTTCCCACCTGTGCCTTGCTACCTTAAACCAACAGCCCGGTTTCTAGATAACTTGTTATTTTCTCCATTAACTTCGAACATATTCCACGTGGAGATCCATTTTCTCTGATTTCTGACCTGAGCTGTGGTGAAGGACTGTATACATGATAATCTTTGGAACATTTACCTGTTGGGGATGTTTTGATGCAATGGCAGGAGTTTTATTTTCTTCTGGGAAAAACATGTTTTGAGTGGGATGGAGATTGGTTGCGCCCATATGAGCCACTCTTGAGAAAGGTTATTTTCAACTTCAGCTGAAAAGGCGAACCAGAGCCTCATGCCAGGCCCAGTGCCTTGGACAGGAAGGGGTTGGAATCGCTGGTGAAGCAGCTGCCCCTGGGGTGCGGGTGAGACCCGCCGCCTCTACTGAGGAGGTGGCATCCAGCCCCTTCCCCACCGACCCCGGTGTGGCTGGCCTCTGCCAGCCGCCGGGCGCCTCTGCGGCGGCGCTATGGCAACCGCGGGGCCCCGCGCGGCGGCCGCCCCATCCCCGAGCCCTCTTCCCGTAGGTGGTGGCAAACCACCTTTACGGGCTCTCTGCTGGCCTTCCCCCTGCTCCCGCTAGTGCTGTGGCTTGAGCCTGCGTCCTCCTACCAACGAGTGTGGATCGGGGAGCAGCCTAGGGTGCTGACGCTTGCCAAGTCCCTCGCCACCCCCGCCCATCTTCCGAGTGCTCAATCTCTCTCTCTCTCTTTCTCTCTCTCTCTCTCTCTCTCTCTCTCTCTCTCTGTGTGTGTCTCTGTCTCTCTCACACACACGCACACACACACACACAAGCGCGCGCGCGCGGACAAATGCACTCTAGCGAAGCAAGTCTAACACTCTGGCACAATGACTCCTCTCTGGTCCCCAGGAAAACTTCCTGCAGTCGCTTCCGCGAGCGCCTGTGTCCTGGCGCCCCCTCCCATCCTGCCTGGCCTCGGGGCTGCCCACTAGGGCTTGCTACTCCGAAGCCGCTTTGTAAACACCTTCTAGAGAAAGTCCCCCGAGCGCCGACCCCAGGGAGCTTTCCCGAAGCTTCCAGTCAGCCTGGGGAGATGGGGGAGCGACCTGAGGGTCAGCCAAGGGTCAGCTCCTCGCCAGCAGGCGGGCGGCGCCGCGCCGTGGGTGGGTCGTGGCAGTTTCCCCGCCTTTGATCTTGGCTTGGCCCAGCTTGGCTTCTCCAGGGCGACCACCCAGCGGGCGCGTTGTCGGGGGACACGTTGGATATTGGACACTTAGAGGGTCAGTTTCCCTGCTGCAGGTCAGGTCAGAAGTCCTGGGGTCGTCGTTTTCAGGCACGGAGCCTGCGGCGACCCCCGCGGGGCTTCTCGCGTGCGCTCCCGCCCGGCAGCCCGCGGCGCCGAGCAATGTAAATGAGGCACCTTTGTTTCCCCGCAGCTGCGGCCCGGCCCTGCTAGCGGCTGGACGGGCGAAGGCGCGAGCCCCAATTCCAAGGTCTCCCAGCACCACAGTGGCTCCGAGGTACTTGAACGTTTCTTTTGTTACTTTAGCCACCCTTCTCTTCTCGCTCGACCTCTGCTCCTGGGAAAGCGTGGGAAGGGGTAGACGCCAGCTCCGGGCGGGGCTCCACGCAGGGCTAGCAGTCCGTCTCGGAGTTTGGGGGTTGGGCGGCCTTGGCATCTTCTTTAAGGAATCACTTCCCAAGCCACCACTTGTTTACGATCTTCGAGATAGGGTCTTCCAAATTCCTTATCTGAAATGGCAGTTAGAATGCCAAGAGCGAAGATAGGAACCCAAACTTTCTCCCGAACTCGTGGGCAGCTTCTCCGAGACAGTCCTTTCAGAGGAGCTGAGATTGTGGTAGGCCACTCATTCCCTTCAGATGTTTCGACCTAGCTTTTCTCTTCGGCGTTACAGTAGGACGGCTTTTTAAAAAGGCTTCCCAGGCGAGGTCTACCCCCAGACGCGCTGGGACCTCCTTGGCACTGTGCGCTGGCTCCATGGCACAGCGCTTAGCCACCTCCCTGCGCACATGCCAAAGGTGAAAGCCACCAGCTCAGGGCCAGCCCAGATTGTAAAACCCACAGAGTGAGAGGGAACAGAAAGTGTTCCTATGGAAATCCCCCTATTTGTTGGCTATCCCATGTGCTCCCAGATAGAATCATTAGTAGCAGATGTGCTACAATATCGAGGAGTGTGAATGAATTGGCTGGGCTTAGAAGCTGCCACTCTCTACAAGATCTTTGGAAGAGATTTTTCTTCCTTTAGGTGAGGTGGGCGGGAGCGGGGGAGCGGCTTTACAGCTGGAAGCTGGAAAACTGGCTCTTGGGAGGTGGGGATAGGGGAGTAATAGAGGCTACTGTCTGAAACAGATAAAGCCCGAACACCTGCTCAGCTGAGCTCTGGAAAGCAGGGGAGGGAAATCTTTCCAAGAATCGCCAAAACAACGGCCACGCTAAAAAAAAAAAAAAGAAGAGAAAAAAAGAAAAAGAATCTGATCTGTTTTTTCACGTAATTTCTCACTTATTCTTAAAGCTTCAAAGAATAACTCTGATGTGATCCATCAACGGAGGCACACTCGTTTCAGAAAATGACTTAAAAATGATCTTTTTGTCCTCTAGAAATAGCACCTCTTCTCCACCAAGACACATGGGACTCAACATGTTTTCTGGCTGTGTGAGGTTGTCTTTGAGAAGTGAACAAGGGTTTATATGTCAGTAGACATTTCTTCAGATAGACACCTTTTGCTTTTTAGCTTAATTCAAGTGATCACTGCAGTGTGTTCAGTCCTGAATTCTCAAATGACACTGTTTCAACATTTACTCAGCACAGGAAAGTTAATGTGAATTGCTCCCACACAAAGGAGGAACATAACATAAACCAAACACAGGATGTACCATTGGTTATCAGAGCCTTTTCAAGTCTATTGACCGTTAAATAAAGGGTTGCCTATGATGATGATGTAATCTTTGATTTTCTTTTAATTATCAAAATTTCTGATAAATGTCTTGCTCTCTTGTGGTAGAAATTCAAGTGAGAGGGATTTATTTTCTCTTTCTGTTCTTAGGATTTTACTATGTTATTGTAGCCCCAATTCCATTGATTCCCTGGAAATTGTTGATGTCCATTTTTACACATCAGAGTAGAAAGTAGTTCACTGTCTTTCAACTGTAATAGCCTTAAGGCTTTAATCTACTGCGTCCATAATACCTGGGGTTTGCAGGAGATCCGAAGTTTTCCTCGGTAGGATGGTCTAAAGTATTGAAATGGAATTGTTGATTGTTTTGCATTTGGGTGGTGAAGCTTTATCTTCTGTGGACTTTCAATTTGTAATCCCGTTATCAAGGTACTAGAAGTGCTTCAAATGAATCTTAAACCCTAAATCTTAGCATGAAAGGTAAGGTCAAAATCCCCTGAAAGAGAAGGAAGTAGGTGCACATCATCATTATTGATTGGTCTAGATTAAACACTGAAGAGGGAGATTTCAATCTGATAACGTCATAGGGCTTCCTGTTTTTCTTTGCTGCTTCTGCTGACAATTTTGTAAGATAATTAAATTGCCTGATTGAAGTCACGGTGGTCATGCGGCAATAAAGACCATTTGGATTTAATGGAATTTAAAACAACAGAGCACTGAACACAACTCTTACCGATCAAGAATTTTAATGGCCCATTCCCTGTGCTGACTAAATAGAATGCCCTTAACAAGTTTAATCGAAAGGGCACGGCAGGTGAGCACTATATAGTCTTTATGGTTGAAGATTGGGGAATTAAAATTATCGCTTTAAAAGACTCATTAATGCATTATCAATGTAGGTTAAATAAGCTTTCTTTAGACCTTCACCATATACTGTGAATTTAGGTTGAGGACCAAGTTTCAATAAGGAAATATTTTTAAGAGCTCACTTCATAAATGGAATTATATACCTTTCTTATTTCAAAAACAAAAGACGTGTAAAATTCTTTGAGAGGATCCAGGGTATTGAGGGTAAGTGTTGATGACAAATCCTTTCTTTTCAGTAACTGAAAAGAACAAATTTGACTTTTCTTTAAAAGTTTTGTTTTTGGCAATTTTTTCTTATGAGCAATGCTTATCTGTACTAGAGAAACCTCAAAAATAATTTCAAAAAATGTTCTTCTACAGTTTCAATAGAGTCATAGGTATCTGACTTAGGATTTATGCTGTCTTTTTAATCCCGCCCTTGTTTTTCCTTAATGAAACTTATCCATTCAGGTTACCATACTTTAGTGCATTCAGGTTCCTTCTGCCCCTGGAAAAAGGGCAATTCTTTGCTTCACATTGAGAACACATTTAATGTTCTCATTTTCAGATGGTGAAAGTCAAGCTTCAGTCTCTTATGGGATTGTTCCTTCCAACTGCTTCTTGCCTTGTGAAATTGTCCTCTCAAAGTTGTGTTCCTTTGATTTTTCTAAAAAAAACCCAAACCCAAGTTTTTATATAAAAATCTCTTCAATTTTGATTGTACATAATTTTAAAAATTGTTTAAAAAATTTCCAAGTTGACCAAACCAAAAGTACTCAGCTGGTTAGGAGGGAGCCTCAGAGTCACCAGTTTTCACCCTCCTGCCCACCCCACGTCCCCACTCCTCACTGATCCCTGAACAAGTAGGCGTATTTGTCTCTTGCCTCACACCATTAGGGCCAAACGTTTTATACTGTTATGTTTTCAAAGTGACAATTAGCTTATCAGATAAAACTAATATGGTAAAACTGAATGGGAGGTTAGAGAAGACCCTTAAGATCTTTCTGCAAAATTTTTTATTTTCCATTTTATTTTTATATTTGGGCTTTGAAGCTCTTCTTCATTTACCACAGCATTCAAATATAGCATTTTCCTATTGATTGACTTGAATCCTTCATTTCCTTAATTAAAAACTAAACATTCTTTTAATAGAGACAGGTCACTGGACAGCAGAGCTATGTGTAAAGATCTGAAAGGGTCTGGGGACGTTGTGGCTTTCAGATGTTTTTCCCACGGATACATGTAATTCTATCAGTCTTTCTTTTTGGTTTAGCATTTGCCCTCTTCCGGGGCCCTGTTTTAAGACAAGTATATTCTGAAAGGGAGAGCACATAGTCCCTAGACTGTAAAGTTAGGATAAGTTTATTAGATCAGTCGATTCTGTCTGTGATAGAGATGCTCAGATATAAAAGAGAATTCCAGGTACTAAGGGAGTGCTGAGTGATTAGCACTGATGTGAAGCGGAAGTTGAAAAAAGAGGGAAGCCAAATGCTGTTTGATACACAGTCTTTTCTAGCTTTACTGCCAGACATTTCAGTGCCTTGTAAATTGATCTTTTTGCTTGTATTAGTCCAAGTCTTTGAGCATATGTGATGATTTGAAATTAGATGTCAATGATATTCTTACATTGATATATGTCCTCCCAATCAAAAGGATCTTTAAATACTTTTCACACCCTTTTAAATCAACAAGGTACTTTTCCATCATTGAAGGAAAGCAAGTGTTTGAAAGGTGTTGCCTCTAATTCCCACTTCTGTCTCCAGCTCTGCCTCACTCTGAGTCCTTGACCTATCACATTGGGAATATTGCTCAGCTAAAATGATCAAATAAGCAACGCAAATATCAAAGAAGTGTTCTGCTTCAGTATCATCATAGGCATTTAGTTTATTTTATGTTGTCTTTTTAATCCTGCTCATCTTTCTACCAACGAAAGCCTCCATATTGTTTATTATACCTTTTAGTGCATTCATGCCCCTCCTTGCCCAGAAGAAATGAAATGAAAACTCTTTCAAGATGAAGGAAAACTGTCAGATCATGTAATATGTGAGCCAAAGGGACCTTTAGAGATCAAGTCTAGTATCCTAGGTTTAGATATGAGTTACCAAGAGCAGTTAAATCTCTTTTTCTGGTCACAGCTAGTTAGTGTCAGATTTTAGACCAAAACATGAATATCCTGACTGCTGGTCGAGTGATGTTTTTCAGTGAATTATGCTATTTTTCCAGGGTAGCCTCTGATTCTCTGTGCTTTGCATCAATTTTAGGAAGAGTCAGTGGTTCTGGTAGCTTCCCCTAGACATTTGCCTCCTTTGTTTCTTCCACCTTTTCTTTCATAGAACATTATTCCATAGGTTATCCCTTTTCTTTGTCTCCTTTGTCTGTAGCTCCTTCCATCCCCCTCTCCCATGCCTGCCAGAGTATTCTTCTCCCTGTGTCCAGAACTTTGACCACATCCATTTATTCAGCAGATAGTAATTGAATACATATTGTGTGCCAGGCAAATACAGTTCTAAGACCCAGATTCTGACCTCAAGGAGTTTGTAATCCAATTAAAGAGAAAAGACATATTAAAGCATAAATTGAGTGGTGCAGAAATACAATGTTGTTTAAAGGAGATTATTGTGGGTTTGCATTTTTATAGGCGAGATTAGACTCCGGCTAGGACCTGTAAAAAAGAAAAAAAATGTGTGATAGGGAAGAAGACAGGGAAATATATCATTGGCAGAAGACTGAGAACAAGAAAAGGAATTTAGGCAGAAGTTAAGAAGGTGAGCTTTGGGATAGGGAATGGACTGGCCCTATCAGAGGATAGTTAAGGCCTTGCTTTTTCAGAGCTTTAATATTTAGGTTGTAGGGTTTCCTCTCCTGTTTTTCACCCCCTAGAAAGCAATTGAAAGTGAAAGGATGGGCTTGACTGGGGCTGCAGCAAGCAGTCAAGTGGTTTCTCAGTCTGCTGCTTACATTTGATGATGAATAAGTGGATCAAGTCTTTTCTCTGTGTTATTGAAATGGAAGCAAAGGACCCACCCTTGTCCTTGATCATTGAAACCTTTAAAAAGTTCTTGGTCTGGAATCACGGATACTTCTTTTTTTCAGATTTTTTAAAACACTTTTTTTTTTTTAGAGAAGTTTTAGATTCACAGCAAAATTTGAGCAGAAGGTATAGAGACTTCCCATATACCCCTTCACCTAAACAGACAGCAGCCTCCCTGACTATCAAGTGGTATATTTGTTACAATTGGTAAACCTACATTGACACATCAGTATCACTCAAAGTCCATAGTTTACACTGGGATCCACTCTGGGTGTGCATTCCGTGGGTTTTGCTAATGGATGATGGCATGTATCTACCATATGGAGTATCATACGGAGTTTCACTGTCCTAAAAATCCTTTGTGCTCTACCTCCCCCTCCTTATCTCCCTGCCCCAAGCTTAGTAATAGGTATTTAAGGTTTCTCTGTGTTCCTCCATGACTTCATGGTTCATTTCTTTTTACCACTAAGTAATATGGAATCACGATACTTCTTAAGTGAAATTCTTAAATGAAATAAAGGAATATCTTTTTAACACATGGCCAGATCAAATGATTAAGCATGGATAAGTTTTCAGTTTATCTAAAGGAGAATGCATTGGAAGACTATTTAAAAGTACCCTTAGCTTCCTTGAGGGATATAGTATATTGCCTCTAAGGCATTCTCAATGTTTTTTGTCTAATTCCAAGAGAGTTCCATTACCTGAAACTATATATATATACACACACATATATATGTATGTATATATATAATAATTGTATCGTTTTATATAACATATAATAAAATTATTTCAAATCAGAATTTAAAATTAAATTAAAATTAAAAACAATTTTAGTAGAATGAATTCATTGTAGTGAGATTTTCTAATTCTGCATGAACTCAGGACCCCAGACCTGTATGAGCTAGGAATTTTACTCTTGACTTTGTTATCTAGTGGCTGTAAATTAGGAAAAATAATTAAATCTCATTAGGTCTTGATGTCTATTTCTGTATAATGGGCATTACTTGTTATCTAACTTCCAAGGATAATGTTGGAATTAATAGGAAAATGTATAGAACTCTGGGCTTATTGGTAGAAAAGGATTTTGGGGATTGAAGGTGTAGTTGTTCATTTACTGTGTATGTGTAGAGCAAGGTCAAATTTGTTATCACTTGTGTATATTTCATTCAACTTCTTAAAATGGGCATAAACATTTTCAATAGTCTTTTCTAAACTGTTCTTGAATAGACTTCCTTGGATTGCACCTGAAGCGATTATGAACATGTTGAAAAGGATTATTGACTAATAGAACAAACTTTCTTCTGAGTTGGTAGCTTGACAGAAGAGCAAGTCCATAGTTTCCTTCTCTGTATATCAGGAATTTAATTGGCATTATCAAATATACACAATGTAAGTAAGAAACATATCACAACTAAAAGCCAAAATAATAAGCAAAGAAATCATGCTAAGTCTGGTGGTTTAAGATTTTTCACTTTTTCGCAATGGCATAGTCTTTCTAATTTATGTTTAAAAACATTTTCTGAAAAGCTGTGCCTATACTTAATTCTTCATCCATCTGCCTGTTATGAACTTTTAGCTATTATTCAAGTTTTGTAGGTACACAAGTGACTGTATTGATTCGGGAAAGTTTCACAAACACTCAGATTTACTACAGTTGTTTGGGATAGAAAAGGGGGACTTTTCTCTGGTGATGTTGGCATCTTCATCAAGGAGCTGTCCTAGGCAGTCTTTCCGGGACTTACTCTTTAAGGCTCGACAGACTCTGGTGTCACCCATACAGCACTCACCTCATCATTCTTGCTTAAGGCCCTTCTGAATTACTTTTGGCTCTTTTTTTATAAGCTCTAACCCAGTGTTGGGGAAGCAGCATAGAGGTGAGTAGAGAGAGATGAGGAACCCCCTCAACTCCACACCAGTGGTGCCACATTAGAGCATCCAGGAGACCGTTTGAAAAGTGTATTCAACTTATAATACATTTTTATATTTGGAAAATTTTTTTTAAGTTTTAAAAACTTTGGAATATGAAGTTTATTAGGAAAATTTCCTGGATGTTGAGGGTAATGAGGTTTTGGAGCACTGATTTCTAACTTCCAGGGGCTGGATGAAGGAGAGGCAGTCTCAAATTTTTAGGATAATCCAAAGGATGGATGGCCTAAATGCAGGTTGAAAAATACTCCCCTGTCTTAAGTCTGATTTGGGGTTTCTGGAAGCAGTTCTGCGTCATAGCAGAACTGATGTTGGAGTATGTGAAGTTGCAGTTGAGATCCTGCTTCCAGTGGGTGAAGGACAGGGCAGTATTCCATTCTGTCATCTTTCCCTGAGGATTCTGGGTTGATCCCTCAAGAAGCCTTCCTGGGGATTGGGGGTGATGTTTCAATGACTCATCGTCACCTTGTTCTCTAAGATGCATTTCTCTTCCTTTTACTGTTCCATACATCAACTATCCTTTTAAAAATCTAGATTGTTTTGTCTCCTCCAAAGCGTCTGTTTTAGGGATTCTATAGAATAAATTCAAGCAAGTTTGGTCAGATCAGTGGTTCCCAAACCTTGTTTCACATCAGAATGGAAAGAGCTTTAAATAATTTAAATTCCTGATTCCCAAACCCGGAGATTCTGTGGTTTAAAATGTTCCATTTTTCACAACTGCATAGTTCCACAACTGCATAGTTTTAGTGCCTTCACTTTTTTAGAAAACTCTTAAGAAATGCACTTAAAAGAAACAAAACAAAACTCCCAGGCAGGTTGAAAATCAATCACCGAGCTAGTTAATCCTAAGGAGTTTTTGACCTTAAAATTATAATTCCTCTGGGCGGGTGCATCAGCTTTCTGGACTGACAATTGATAATCATGACTAGGCTGTGTAAAGCAATGAGTAAATTTTGTAGATAAGGGTCGTGGCTTGGATATTTTATCATCCGTCTCAGAACACACACAGTGTTGGGCCCTCAGCGTACCACTGATGGGCTGACTGATCCTGTACAGCCTAAGCATTTAGAATATTTACACTCATATAACCAACCCCACCGCCCAAGGGAATCTTAAGCAGGTGTTGTTTTACAAATAATGTCGAAGATGATGAATAGTTGTGGGACCTTTCCTTCTCAACCTCCTACTAGAGTCGCCCCTAACAGATCATCTTAAAATGTTGTTTTCCCAAAATCTATCCAAAAAAAAAATTCCAGCAGACATCTGCTCTAGTTAAGAAGACCCCAACTCAGTTGCCATGAATACATGTAAATGGCCCAGAATCTGGGCTGAAAATAGAGTCCAGCCTAGGTGTTCGTTAGAAACCCCTTGGACTAAACCGTGTCCACCCCTCCCCCAGCCCATTGCTGTGACTATACTATCTGAGTCATTGTTAGGTCATGGTGCCAAGAGTTGAAATCTGGACACTACTTTTGGAATGAAACCAGAATGCTCGTATATTTGTTTCAGGTGGACATTGTCAATAATTATATATGCTGCTTTAGTACTAAAACTGATAATATCTTTATCTGTCCAAATTATTGGTAACTAAGAGTTTCCCATATTTATTGCCAATTAGGTAAAACACCAGTTAATTAAGTATATTCCTATAATTTAACTTGCCATCTGGGAGACTTTATACAAAATTATGTATAGGAGACACCTTATTGATGGTACCATTAACAGTGGCACAATTGTAGATTGGTTAGAGATTCTGAAGTATTGAAATCATCATAATTACATGCATGATAATTTTAAGATAAATATTGAAGAAGCTCATTGAGTTAACTTTACTATTCCTCAGAATTTTTCTTATTGGGACTCAACTATGTTTACTAATATGTGTTTAAATATTGTTAGTTATTTTAATTAAAATAGTTCAAAGGGGATTTAATGATTGACAGCATGGAAATATGTACTTTCAAAAAATTGTATCTGGTGGTGTGCAGTTCTCTGGAAGACATATTATGAAAAATCCTTTTTTATGGCATGAATTTCCCAGTAAGTTTTTTTTTAATTGTTATCTGAATTTTTTTAATTTAAGTATAATTGATTTACAATGCTGTGTTAGTTTCAGGTATACAGCAAAGTGATTCAGTTATACATTTGTATATGTATCTATTCTTTTTCAGATTATTTTCTATTATAGGTTATTATAAGATATTGAATATTGTTCCCTGTGCTATACAGTAGGTCCTTGTTGTTTATCTATTTTATATATATTAGTGTGTATTTGTTAAACCTGAACTTCCAATTTATTCCTCCCCTGATTCCTCTTTGGCAACCATAAGTTTGTTTCCTATGTCTGTGTCTATTTCTGTTTTGTAAGTAAATATTATATGCTATTACGTGTGGAATCTAAAAAAATGCTATAAATGAAATTATTTACAAAACAGAGATAGACTCACAGTAGGTTTTAATCCTGTATATTCATCCAGTTATAAGTTAGAATTATTATACCTTTAACCTTCCCATTTGTTTAGGATAAATTTATATATATGCGTTAGATATGAAAAAATGTACACAGTAGATAATATTATTAATACATTTATTCAAGGATACTCATTTATTGGCTTTAGGTTGAAGTCTCTGACTTTACTAAACTTGACAGCCACAAGGCAGTGGTAATGGAAGTGAATTGCTCAAAGTTCTTTGAATTTTATACATCTTTTATTGCCTAGCAGGTGGCCAGACTACATCAGCAATTTTTAATATAAACAAGGATAGACTCTTAGCTAAGATTTCAAAGTAGCATATTTTCTAAGTGAACTGTGGAGAGAATTTTAATGCTCAAATTTGTTTATTTTTCTCCTGTACGGCGTATGTTATAAGGGAACTAAACGAATATAAAAAGATCACTACGTATTAATAAGCAAAAGCCGTATTTAGTATAAGTAATCTCTCTCCCTCTCTCTTTTGTTGCTATTCTTCGAGAAAGGGAGATAAGACTATATTTGTTTACCAGAAAATAAAGTAATGCTTTATATTGTGGTTGTAGGGAGGATGCCAAAAGCCTCCTATCAACTCTTTCAATTTTGCTTCCATTTTTGATTTAAATTTCCAGTTAATTCAACAAATATTTATTCAGCATTGGTATCTGATCCAGATCTTTGATTATTGACATAATACAATAATTGTAAAGCAAGACATAACTAAAATTTCAGTAAGTTTGAAAATTTCCCCAAAATATGGTTATTATAAAATACATTATATAGAGGTTCCTAATGATTCTGTTTTTTTTTTCTGATAGACAGTAAGATGTATATTTTTCAGTTCCATACTGTAGGCTCTGTTTCAGTATTTTATTTCAATGCCTTGATAGAATTGAAGAATCCACCATATTGAAATTCACTTTTAGTTTGATATAACTTATCAAAATGTATATATACTTGGAGATGATTTTTCTCTAATATCTAGAGTTTGTGCTTTAATATATACCCTCTAATATGTTGCTTCTTTGTAATATATACCTTAGTATTTAAGTCTGTTTGTACAAGCAACCAATAATCCAGTGTGTTATTTGTTCATTCATTTAACAAATGTTTAACTGCTTACCTTATGCCAGACACTGTATTGGGCTCTAGGACACTAAGAAGTTGAAAGTAAAAAGAACTGGTCTCTGCATCAAGGATCTCATAATCTACAGGTGTAGGTAACCACGTAAAAGAAAATTGCAAAACAGTGTGACAAATGCACACAGTGGTAACATGTAAATAATTATTCTAACATGAAGAGAGGCATCTAGCCGCATCTGCATGGAAAGATTTCTAAAGCCTGCTGTTTGCATCTTTCTCTGAGACTTGTGATCTACTGAGGCCTTTACTCAGACATTCCATTCTCTTTTTTTTGCGGTACGCTGGCCTCTCACTGTTGTGGCCTCTCCCGTTGCGGAGCACAGGCTCCGGACGCGCAGGCTCAGCGGCCATGGCTCACGGGCCCAGCCGCTCCGCGGCATGTGGGATCTTCCCGGACCGGAGCACGAACCCGTGTCCCCTGCATCGGCAGGCAGACTCTCAACCACTGCGCCACCAGGGGAGCCCCCATTCTTGATATTAGATTAGATATTAGAATGGCTGTGCTGTTTGTGTTCCTTCTCTCCACTGCTCTAACTCCAGAAGTCTTCAGCTGGACTGGGCCTGTTGTCTCAAATCATAGTGATGCCATTAATATATTTCACATATACACACATATATATTTATATACAAATATTCATGAACACTTGCACACACGTGTGTGTACATAAATGTGTGTGTGTATGTGTGTATATATATATAGAGAGAGAGAGAGAGAGAGAGAACTAGTCTAAATTATTTTAAGTATTTAAGTACTGTATTAGTTAGGATGTAGATTCAGTAACATATCATAAAAACATCACCCCACCTTCCAGGAAAACAAAACAAAACAAGATAGATGTGTACTTCTCTCTCACATACAAGTCAGGGATGGTGTGGTGGATCTGTAGCCTTCTGGGGTCCATGCCGCTTCCAGCTCTCTCTTCTGGCGTCTGTATGTGGCATCTGGTGTGGACTTTCTCATGGTCTAAAGTGGAGCTCTAGGGATCTCATGCACCTTCCCAACAGCAGGATGGACACCTCCTGGATGTTGCACACACCGTTTTACCTCATATCCTATTGACAGGAACTTAGGCACATGGCTACACCTGGGCAAACAGGAGGCTGGGAATTGAAGCCCTATTACAGGAAATGTGCCCAGTTGAAAATCTCAGGGTCTATTTCTGTAGAAGACATAGAGAATGAATATTGAAGGACCACTGGTAGTCTCTGCCACAGGCATCCAATTAAACATTTTAGAAAGGAGCTCAGCTCTTTAGAGTTTTTAACTTTGTGTGTGTGTGTGTGGTTATGAAGTAATGCATTGTAATACTGTTACATTTGGGAAAATATGGAGAAGTGTAAAAGTGAAAATAAAACCTCTTATAATTGTGCCATTCAACTAAAACCAGTTATCATTTTGTTTGTATTTGCTAGCCTTTTAAAATTAAAACAAAACAAAATATTTTGATTGATTATAAAAGTAATATAGTAGAGACTTCCCTAGTGGCACAGTGGTTAAGAATCTGCCTGACAGTTCAGGGAACACGGGTTTGATCCCTGGTCTGGGAAGATCCCACATGCCGCGGCGCAACGAAGCCAGTGCACCACAACTACTGAGCCTGTGCTCTAGAGCCCGCGAGCCATAGCTACTGAAGCCCACATACCTAGAGCCCGTGCTCGGCAACAAGAGAAGCCACTGCAATGAGAAGCCCGCGCACCACAACGAAGAGTTGCCCCCACTCGACGCAACTAGAGAAAGCCAGCGTGCTGCAATGAAGACCAAACGCAGCCAAAAATAAATACATAAAATTTTAAAAAAGTAATATAGTTATTGTAGAAAATGGAAAATATATAAAAAGTTATTTTAAAATCACCCATTATTTCACCATAAATGTCATTTTGAGATTTATCCTTGACTCTTACTCTACATGTTTTGTTAATTTATTTTCACTTAACACTTTATTGTGAACATTTTTCTGTTTTGAAGTATTTTTGTGTAACGTTTTTTTAAGTGTCAGCAAAAATCTGAGAATAACTTCTGTGTACAAAGGTAAATTTCCACGTGGCTGGTGGGCACTATCCTCCATCCTCTAATAGAGTCTATGTAACCTCAGCACAAATGTTTGCTGTCCCATTTTAAGAAGACAGAGATTCTAGAGATTCGAAGTCTTGCCTCTCTGTGCCTTCCTAAGTATTCCTTCTCTAGTAACCCTGATGTGCTCTTTTTAATCTTTTAGGTTGCCCTTACATTCAGTATTTTCTGATCCGCCAGCACACAGATATAGCCACGGTGGAATCTTAAATCTTGATCACTCTACCTCCCCCTAAAAGGATGGAGGTGCAGAATTCTCATTTGAAAATAGCCACGCATCGGCCTTTGAGACTTTACAAGTTATGAGCACCACAGTCCATTGCTAATAACCTACTATTGCCAGGAGCCCAATTCCAGACTGAGCTGGAAAAAACATGGACAACGTGGTCAGAAAGATCGGGATTCCAGGGCCAATTCCACACCTTACAAAGCTGTGTGACCTGAGGCAAATGACTCAACCTTTAAACCTCATTTTTCTTATTTAAAAAATAAGGATAATAACACCTCACTTCTATGGTTGTTGTGGGGCTTAAATGAAAGTCCTTGCATTTAGGGAGCATCCAAAAACGTCCCTTCCCTTTCTGTCATCCTGATAATCTGAGTGTGGACGAACTGTTGAACAATAGGTTAGCTGTCTATCCTACAAGAGCCTGTCTGTCAAACGCAGAGTCCTCTGTGTTTATTGACTACTAGCTTCGGCTTCTGTGCAGCTGAGAAACAAATTCAGCCCTAGGCTTTTATCCACAGATCTGAGAGGAGGAAGGCAGGCGCCTGTAATTACAGCAGCAGTGATGGGTTGCATTTGAATTGCATAGTGTGTTAAGGCTTTTCTCAGCTGCTTGGCTTGGGTATTGCTATAGTGATTCTGGGAGTAACAGACAGTATTTTAGCAAGTATTTGTCTTTCTATTGTCCATCCTAACATCATCCTAGAATCTCCACAGACACGCAAGAGTTCTTTTGTTGCTCTCTGGCAGCAGATAAAAGAGCCTATTTTTATGAAGTGGTCTATGCAGAGTTTAACAACCCTTTTATGGACTGGTACCAGACTACATATGGAGGGGTGGAGTGAAGATAGTTTTTCCACTAAAGTTTGTAAAATTTTGTATTCAAGTTTCCATGCAGCAAAATACTACCCTACAAAAAAGTCTGAGACTAAGCGTTGCAAATGCTTGTCTCTTGTGCTTCACTTCTTTTCTTGTTGTTTCATTTCACACTGGTTGGCCAAAAAGGCAGCTGTCCATGTGGTCTTTCCTAGGCAGCATGATGGGTGGTTGAGGCTTTCTGTGAGGGTGCTGGTTGGGCAGGTGAGGGAAGGTTGGAGAGGAGACGCCTTTGTTCCCTCTGCTAATCTCCTCTCATCAATCACCGTTTGTTCCTCTTTTCTTAAATTATTATAATGGAAATGCCAATGTCCTCAACATCAATTGAATGAGAAATAGCTACTCTAAACATCTGCAAAATGACAGCTATGAGATCTAGCAGAGAACGAGCCCCCAAACCCAGGTTATTGTCCATTTCCTCTCATTTATTTGAGAGCTCCAGTAGCAGGGTCACCCTGACATGCCAAGGAGATTTCAAATCTTTACTGGAAAGTCTCGAACGCGCTATTTTTAATGTGGTCATGTCTACATGATTTCCCTAGCCTTTAAGAGCAGAGATGAGTCTCAGCTGCACCCAAGATAGGAAAGAAGAAAGCCTGTCATACAACTTACATTGTTTTCCCTCTTACTTATATTTCTCTGACTCGTTCCTTCCCTGTGGACAGCTCCAATGCCTTGTCTTTTTTCGTCTTCCTCAGCCTAGGCAGCAAGCTGGTTTTACTTGGTTCTGTCATATGATCTATTCTTCACAGGGGTGTAGGATCTTTTCCCATCACCCTCCCACCTTTGCAGGACCCACATCCATTTCCTTTTAGTCATAATCATCCTATTTTCAGTGTATCTCTTTCACTCTTTGTGTAACTAGTGGCTTTGTTAAATTACCAAAATCTCATACGGGCCTGTGCAATGGGGCTGGGTGGTGGTGGAGGTATTTGGGCTCACTGGTAACATTGAAGGATGGCTGAGGTCCTGAGATAACTAGAGATTGTACAGCTACAATGACCACATTTTAGAAACTTTAAATCAACACACAGGTATGACAAGTACAGGTGGACTTATAGGGACAGTGGGATAGTGTGGTTGAAACTGGGACTGCCTTATTGCATGTTGCACAAGTATACTTGTTTAATGGTTTGCATTTTGTATGCATTGCATATACAATATTTATTTAATTCCTATAAAATTCCTAAAAAGTAGGTGCTCTTAATCTCCTTTCACAGATGAGGAAACAGTCTGAGAAAAGTTAAATAACTTTTCCCAAATGTTCCAGATATTGAGGAGTTTGAAGCTGGGTTAGACTCTGATAGTAAGTCTTCTGATCCTTTCACTTCAATAAATTTTGGTAGAATTTAGTTGAATTTTGCTGCTCTGTGATTGGGATGTGGGATTCTCCAAGTCCACTGTTGAACCTATAACAGGCATTGCATGCCATAACAAGAATATTTTCCTCAGCATGAAGAACCATTGCTCTTCTGAAATAACCTTCAAGCAGCCTTTCCCAATTCTGGTTTACTTCTTACAGAGAGAAAATGCATAGAAGAACATGAGTTATTCTAATTTCTAGAGTGTGGCCCAATGTTAAGATGATAATAATAATGATGATGGTTACTCTTTATTGAATATCTGCTGCAGGCCAGTTACAATGCAGGTATTTTTCATATATTATCTCATTCAATCCCTACTGCAAGTCCATCACCCCCATTTTAGAGACAAGAAAACTGAGGTTCCAAGAAGATAAGTGAGTTATCTGGGGCATTACACCTAGTGTCAGAGTGAGAATTTAAATGCAGGTCTCTCTGGCTCCAGAGCCCATACTCTCTAACCTGCCGTATGCATTTATGCTGGCTTCTGGAATAAGCTCAAGAAAGAATATAAATGCCTACATTATATTTATCTATCTATTCATATCTATTAACTCATAAACATGCTAAACTAAATCATGTGAAATTGTTAATATTTGGCCATTTTGGGACCAACAAAAATGATAATTTCATGTGGTTTAATGCAGTGTTTCTGAAAATGTGGTCTCTGGACCACCAGCAGCATTACCACCTGGGAACTTATTAGAAATGCAAATTCTCAGATCCCACCCCAGACCTATTGCATCAGAAACTGAGGATGAGGCTTAGCAGCCTGTGGTTTAACCAGACCTCCAGGTGGCTTTCAAATTTACCCAGGCAAATTTGAAAACCACTGGTTAATCTAATATATTTATTGAGCGGTTACTTTGTGTCACGTGCTGTGTTTTAGCCACTGGGTTTACAGCATGAACAGAAATGGACATTGTTCCTGCCCTTAAAGAGTTTATACCTTACTGGAAAGGACAGAGTTTTCACAAATATTGAGTTATTCTTTTTAGTGATATTTATATTTTTATTAGATTTTCTAAATCTCTGCCAAAAGACAGGAGTCTTCAGAGGCAAAATTAGAATGGAAAAAGGGTTGTCTTCCCATCACAGGGGTGGGTAAGACCAAGCGAAACAAACACAGATCCAGGGACGAGTGTGTGGGAATGGGGGGAGGGGGCAGTGCTCAGTGCAATCGAATCCAGACATCTTGGGCCCCTTCTCTGCCCCTCCCCTCACCCTGCCTCAAGGGGTGGCTCTCTTGCATTTTGAGACCTTACTGGGTGGGAGGAGTGCAAAAGTCCACTTTTCAACATGAGACAACTAGGAATGTTCAAGGTAGGACTTGGTCAGCCTTCAGCCAGCTGGTTCATCCAGCTACTGATCTGCTGCTACCTCTTGCTCTGAGGAGTGTCATTCTGTGGGCAGATGGCAAGGTGTGCTTTATTCCAGAACTTTGTCTTTTCAGTGAGCTGTGCAGCATGACATAAAGGATGGCTCTGCCCTTAGCAGCCTAGAGGTTGGTCTATGTAATAGTCACCTAGAGGGAAGAGGAGGAGGCAGGGTCAGTGGGTATGAAAAACAGTGACTGGGACCTTCCCACTGTCTGGGGCAGGGGGTGGAGGTGGGGGTGGTGGGGCAGATCCTTAATCTGTGTTCATTAACTCTTTGTCCTCTCAAAGGGAGACATTCCCAATAGTCTTCCATTTACCAAAGCATGAGTCCTGAGAGTTTAAAGAACATTACCTTGCTGAGTACTGTATGAAGTTATTATCATCCTGGGTTCATTTTCTTAATTCTTTACTAGCCAAATTTTAATAAATAGCACTTAAGTACAAGTAATGCAGCTTGACTAAATCCCTGCTCTTTTTGAAAGCATCCTTAGGCCATTTGTGCCACCAGGTTCCCAAAGAAAAGGGAGTCAATATTAGCTGAATGTTCTTTAAAAACAACAACAACAGAATTTTAAAGCAATTTCAAATAAATGAGCATTGACTCTCACTTGGATTCCCTTCATTCCATTGGTAATAACTTAGAAAATAAATTGATAGAAAATTTAATGATGGGATTAGAACCTGAAGGTATGCAGGGAGAGGGAGGATGCTTTGTGACAATTGATGTTTTAAGTACCAATGGCACTTTTTATGACATTAAAAAAGTTGCTCCTATTATTAATACTTAATTTGAATTAAATTCCCAAATGTAATTCCAGCCTTGTTATAGAAGAAATAATTCACATACACAAATAACAGCAGTTGTGTACTTAGAAAGGCAGGCTGAATACAAATCCTGCATTAGGAATGGCAGTCCCATCTCTGAGAATATCAGAAGAGTGCTCAGATAATCAGCACAGGTTCTTACCCAATTGATTAAATTATATCTTCTCTGCTTTTACTGGGGAGGGGTGTGGATTCTAAAGATGATGAAATCAATGCAAGCTGCTCTTGAATTGTATTATTTGCTTGAAATCAGGATCCAGATTCTTCTTATCACCTGAAAGACAAATCATATTTTTCTCCTGGAGTCTGTCAGAAATTCCCAGAGTATGTTCAAATATTACATGAATAATTCATTTTACTCACTACACATTACAGCACTTAACAAGGGCTGTGGCCAGAATCCCCTCCTCAGGGAAGCTAATTTGGAGCATCATTATGGCTCTGATTTCTCAATGTTTAACACTTTTATGACCTACCTGATGGAGTCTTCCTTTCTTTTTCAGTCCTTTTAGAGAAATAATTCAAGTTTAAAATTTCATCGAGTACATTCTTGGAAGGAAATAATCCCAGGCTTTCATATTTACTCCACCCCTACTCCTGAGTAAAAAGACAAAAAGACAAAAAAAAAAAAAAAAAAAAGACGCTTTTGAATATAAACTCAATATAGTGCTCACAAATATTTCTTTACAATTAAAAATCAAATGACATGATTTAAATGTCATGTGTGTATTCCTCCCTGAATTTTTCAACATTAGAACATGACCAGGAAAACCAATTGTGTGAATATATGTGGACACCTCTTAGAACTCAGTATAGAGTCTTTATATTTTCCTTGAATTTTTTTCTTACGGCTCTTATGGGAATACATATGAACTTCCATGTTGCCATAAAACCTCAGTGCTGTCTTGGTTTTAATTTATTACCACATGGAATGTGTCTTACCAGAGAGCAGACGGGCTTATGTACTATTACACATGCTAAATATAAAAAGTCTGAAGGCAGTGCTGACTACCCAGTTGACTCTACAGATGAACTTCAGTCTTCATGCCTTACTCTCTTTCTCTCAGTCCACAACCCCACAAGACAAACCCTTGGCCAAATTGAACACTTAGATACTTCAGGTGGGAACTAGGGAAATCCTCAATGACTCTATATGAAACACAGCTGAGTATCTTTTCCAGACTGATTTAGTTTTGAATATTTAGAGGAAATCCCATTTTACTCACATGGGTTGGCTAGATAAGCTTGTTCTTAGGTATACTTTAAAAAGCTCTATGGGGTATCCCTAAAAAAGAAGAAAAAATGAACTTCTTCATTTTTAAGGGCACTTGGCCAATATGCATATGAAAAGATGTTCAAGTTTACTAGCAGTCAGGGAAAGGCAAATTGAAAATAAGCAATATATCACTTCACACTCATCAGCCTGGCAGAAAAAGAATAGAGCTTTTGCATGTATTGCTGGCTAGGATGTGGGGGAAAGGGTACTTTCATACATTGCTGGTAGAAATGTGAAGCATTACAACCTTTTTGGAAAGCAATCTGGCAGTATATTAAAATTAAATATATACACACAAGCAATATACTCGTAAGAACCTATCCCACATAAATAAATGCACTATGTATAAAGACATAAATAAGTGGTTCTTTATTTCAGTGTTGTTTGTTGTGGCAAAAAAAGGAAATACAGTAAATTTCTATTAAGAATCATTGAGATCGGTTCAAGATGGTGGAATAGAAGGACCTGTGCTCACTCCCTCTTGTGAGAGCACTGGAATCACAACTAACTGCTGAACAGTCATCAACAGGAAGAAACTGGAACTCACCAAAAAAGATACTCCACATCCAAAGACAAAGGAGAAGCCACAATGAGACTGTAGGAGGGGGCGCAATCACAATAAAATCAAATCCCATAACTGCTGGGTGGGTGACTCACAAACTGGAGAACACTTATACCACAGAAGTCCACTCACTGGAGAGAAGGTTCTGAGCCCCACGTCAGGCTTCCCAACCTGGGGGTCCGGCAATAGGAGGAAGAATTCCCAGAGTATCAGACTTTGAAGGCTAGCGGGATTTGATTGCAGGACTTTGAAAGGCCTGGAGGAAACAGAAACTCCATTCTTGGAGGGCACACACAAAGTAGTGTGTGCATCAGGACCCAGGGGGAAGGAGCAGTGACCCCATAGGAGAATGAACCAGACTTTCCTGCTAGTGTTGGGTGGGTCTCCTGCAGAGGTGGTTGGGGGGGTGTCTGTGGCTCACTGCGGGTACAAGGACACTGGCAGCAGAGGTTCTGGGAAGTGTTACTTGGCGTGAGCCCTCCCAGAATCCACCATTAGCCCACCAAATTGCTGGGTAGCCTCCAGTGCAGGGTCACCTCAGGCCAAACAACCAATGGGAGGGAACTCAGCCCCACCTATCAGCAGACAAGTGGATTAAAGTTTTACTGAGCTCTGCCCAGCAGAGCAACACCCAGCTCTACCCACCACCAGTCCCTCCTGTCAGGAAGCTCACACAAGCCTCTTAGATAGTCTCATCCACCAGAAGGCAGACAGCAAGAGTGAGAATAAGTGCTACAATCCTGCAGCCTGTGCAACAAAAACCACATTCACAAAAAGATAGACAAAATGAAAAGGCAGAGGACTATGTACCAGATGAAGGAACAAGATAAAACCCCAGAAAAACAACTAAATGAAGTGGAGATAGGCAACCTTCCAGAAAAAGAATTCAGAATAATGATAATGAAGATGATCCAGGACCTCAGAAGAAGAATGGAGGCAAAGATCGAGAAGATGCAAGAAATGTTTAACAAAGACCTAGAAGAATTAAAGAACAAACACCTAGAAGAATTAAGGAACAAGCAAATGGAGATGAACAATACAATAACTGAAATGAAAAATACACTAGAAGGAATCAATAGCAGAATAACTGAGGCAGAAGAACGGATAAATGACCTGGAAGACAGAATGGTGGAATTCATTGCCGTGGAACAGAATAAAGAAAAAAGAATGAAAAGAAATGAAGACAGCCTAAGAGACCTCTGGGACAACTTTGAACACACCAACATTCACGTTATAGGGGTTCCAGAAGGAGAAGACAGTGAGAAAGGACCTGAGAAAATATTTGAAGAGATTATAGTTGAAAACGTCCCTAACATGGGAAAGGAAATAGCCACCCAAGTCCAGGAAGCACAGAGAGTCCCAGGCAGGATAAACCCAAGGAGAAACATGCCAAGACGAATAGTAATCAAACTGACAAAAATTAAAGACAAAGACAAATTATTAAAAGCAACAAGGGAAAAATGACAACATACAAGGGAACTCCCATAAGGTTAACAGCTGATTTCTCGGTAGAAACTCTACAAGCCAGAAGGGAGTGGCACGATATATTTAAAGTGATGAAAGGGAAGAAGCTGCAACCAAGATTACTCTACGTGGCAAGGATCTCATTCAGATTTGAAGGAAAAATCAAAAGCTTTACAGACAAGCAGAAGCTAAGAGAATTCAGCACCACCAAACCAGCTCTACAGCAAATGCTAAAGGAACTTCTCTAGGTGGGAAACACAAGAGAAGAAAAGGACCTACAAAAACAAACCCAAAACAATTAAGACAATGGTAATAGGAACATACATATCGATAATTACCTTAAATGTGAATGGATTAAATGCTCTAACCAAAAGACACTGGCTTGCTGAATGGATTCAAAAACAAGACCCATATATATGGTGTCTATAAGACACCCACTTCAGACCTAGGGACACATTCAGACTGAAAGTGAGGGGATGGAAAAAGATATTCCATGCAAATGGAAATCACAAGAAAGCTGGATAGCAAAACTCATATGAGATAAAATAGACTTTAAAATAAAGAATGTTACAAGAGACAAGGAAGGACACTACATAATAATCAATGGATCAATCCAAGAAGAAGATATAACAATTATAAATATATGTGCACCCAACATAGGAGCACCTCAATATATAAGGCAAATGCTAACAGCTATAAAAGAGAAAATCGACAGTAACACAATAATACTGGGGGACTTTAGCACCTCACTTACACCAGTGGACAGATCATCCAGGCAGAAAATTAATAATGAAACAGAAGCTTCAAATGACACAATAGACCAGATAGATTTAATTGATATTTATAAGACATTCCATCCAAAAACAGCAGATTACACTTTCTTTTCAAGTGCACATGGAACATTCTCCAGGATGGATCACATCTTGGGTCACAAATCAAGACTCGGTAAATTTAAGAAAATTGAAATCATATCGAGCATCTTTTCCAGCCACAACACTATGAGATTAGAAATAAATTACAGGGAAAAAAATGTAAAAAACACAAACACATGGAGGCTAAACCATACACTACTAAATAACCAAGAGATCACTGAAGAAATCAAAGAGGAAATCAACAAATACCTAGAGACAAATGACAATGAAAACACGATGATCCAAAACCTATGGGATGCAGCAAAAGCAGTTCTAAGAGGGAAATTTATAGAAATACAATCCTACCTCAAGAAACAATCTAACCTTACACTTAAAGGAACTAGAGACAGAAGAATAAACAAAACCCAAAGTTAGTAGAAGGAAAGAAATCATAAAGATCAGAGGAGAAATAAATGAAATAGAGACAGAGAAAACTTTTTTTGAGAAGATAAACAAAATTGATAAACCTTTAGCCAAACTCCTCAGGAAAAAAAGAGAGGACTCAAATCAATAAAATTAGAAATGAAAAAGGAGAAGTAACAATGGACACTGCAGAAATACAAAGCATCATAAGAGAGAAGCAACTCTATGCCAATAAAATGGACAACATGGAAGAAATGGACAAATTCTTGGAAAAGTACAACCTTCCAAGATTGAACAAGGGAGAATTAAAAAATGTAAACAGACCAATCGCAGGTAATGAATTTGAAACTAATTAAAAATCTTCCAACAAATAAAAGTCCAGGACCAGATGGCTTCACAGGTGAATTCTATAAAATATTTAGAGAAGAGTTAATGCCTATCTTTCTCAAACTCTTCCAAAAAATTGCAGAGGGAGGAACACTCCCAAACTCATTCTATGAGGCCACCATCACCCTGATACCAAAGCCAGACAAAGATATCACAAACAAAGAAAATTACAGACCAATATCACTGATGAACATAGACGCAAGAATCCTCAACAAAATACTAGCAAACAGAATCCAGCAACACATTAAAAAGATCATACACCATGATCAAGTGGGATTTATCCCAGGGATGCAAGGATATACTGGCACAAAAAGAGAAATATAGATCAATGGAACAGGATAGAAAGACCAGAGGTAAACCCATGCTCCTGTGGTCAACTACTGTATGACAAAGGAGGCAAGGATATACAATGGAGAAAAGACAGTCTCTTCAGTATGTGGTGCTGGGGATACTGGACAGCCACATGTAAAAGATGAAATCAGAATAGTGCCTAACAACATAGACAAAAATAAACTCAAAATGGATTAGAGACCTAAATGCAAGGCTAGACATTATAAAACTCTTAGAGGAAAACATAGGCAGAACACTCTGACATAAATCACAGCAAAATCTTTTTTGACCCACCTCCTAGAGTAATGGATATAAAAACAAAAATAAACAAATGGGACCTAATGAAACTTAAAAAGATTTTGCACCGCAAAGGAAACTATAAACAAGAGAAAAAGACAACCCTCAGAATGGGAGAAAATATTTGCCAATGAATCAACGGACAAAGGATTAACCTCCAAAATATATAAACAGCTTATGCAGTTCAATATCAAAGAAACAAGCAACCCAATCCAAAAATGGGCAGAAGACCTAAATAGACAGTTTCTCCAAAGAAGACATGCAGATGGCTAAGAGACACATGAAAAGATGCTCTACATCACTAATTATTCGAGAAATGCAAATCAAAACTACAATGAGGTATCACCTCACACCAGTTAGAATGGGCATCGTCCCAAGATCTACAAACAACAAATGCTGGAGAGGGTTTGGAGAAAAGGGAACCCTCTTGCACTCTTGGTGGGAATGTAAATAGATACAGCCACTATGGAGAACAGTATGGAGGTTCCTTAAAAAACTAAAAATAGAACTACCATATGACCCAACAATCCCACTACTGGGCATATATCCCGAGAAAATCATAATTCAAAAAGATACGTGCGCCCTAATGTTCATTGCAGCACTATTTACAATAGCCAGGTCATGGAAGCAATCTAAATGCCCATCAACAGTCGAATGGCTAAAGAAGATGTGGTACATATATACAATGGAATATTACTCAGCCATAGAATGGAACAAAGTTGGGTCATTTGTAGAGATATGGATGGACCTAGAGACTGTCATACAGTGTGAAGTAAGTTAGAAAGAGAAAAACAAATATCGTATATTAACGCATATATGTGGAATCCAGAAAAATGGTACAGATGAACCGTATGGACACAAAGTGGGGAAAGCCGGGTGGGACTGGTGATGGTGGGATGAATTGGGAGATTGGGGTTGACATATATGCACGAATGTGTATAAAATAGATAACTAGTAAGAAACTGCTGTATAAAAAAATAAATAAAATTCAAGAAAAAAGAGAATCATTGAATAAATTATATATTCATGCCATGTAACATTTTATCTATACTAAGAAGAGTAAATTGGGACTATACCAGATGACTTAGAGGGTTTTCCAAAGATATTGTTGAATGAGAAAACAATAAGTATAATATATATACATAATGTTTTCCTCCTTTTTTTTTTGTAAAACTGACAAAAATCCATATGTAAATATATGTGCACATGTTATATCTGTGTGTGTTCTGAATGAGTCTGTGTGTTTATGTGTGCCCATGCATTTTTAGGTATAGCTCTGTATGAAATTATATGAATGCAGAGAAGGACTATTGATTTGTTAACACAGATGCCTGGAAGAGAAAAGGCATGGATATATGTGGGAAATGTGGATGTGAATGGGAAGACCAAAGGGAGGAATCAGACAGAAAAGGAAAAGGGGGGAAAAAAGGAGGAAGCAACATGAGCATAGTTATGTATCTATGTAAAGGTATGTGTCATTACATATGCAGTGAAAAAATAAAAATGGAGAAACGAAAATATTTCCAGTTACCACCTAGTATGGAAGTATCTCATTATTTTAACAACTTCCATATTCAAACTGAGGCATATGGACAGAATGTTAGCCCTGGCCAGGTGCCTACCTCTTGACTCTGCTTCCTCTTGTTCATTGGGCTTTTGTTGAAATTCCTGCATATTCAGGAAGACCTAGATGACATGCCACCTTCACTTTTATTGCTTTACCTTTCTGAAATCCCATTGCCCTCCTAAATATCTCTATTTTGGAAGTTACACATTTGTCTGCCTTTTTTATAGTTATTTTGTACATGAACACATATAATTATTTTTGATTTTCTAAATAACTAGAAAACCTGCTTGAAAGTAGAGACCATAAGCTTTTCACCTCTGATTCCATACCCTGGTGCTCTTATCCTAGTAGGCAGCCTGACAATATTTGCTGAGTGAATAACTTTGAACCAGCACTACTCAATTTTTTTTCTTTTCCTGGAAAAGAATGTAAATACCTAAGCTTTCTAGTACTTTTGCACATTGATTGCAAATAAATGACCAGGTGTGTGTTATGGTAGTATTTTCTATCTGTGAATTCTGTGAGGAAATACAAATTTGAAATGTTTTGTAAAATTAAGTGATTCATTTAAGTGAATTGATCAGTATGGTAGTGGGTTGTCTTTAGTCTGTCAGTCGGTCAATTTGTCTATCATTCATTTATTCATTCATTCAGTGAATGCCGACAGTTCGTAACTAAAGGATATTGGTGGTCTTTAAATTGTAAAATTTCTGGGGTAATCTAATGGGTCACAGAGGCAAAATATAGTATTTTTTACCCTTAGGGTTATCTACTTAGGAAGTGGTTTTGGAGACATCTTTTGCTCAATACATCCTGCTATGATCCGTTTTTTCTTTAATTAGCTCATTAGGAATGAATACTTCTGTTGGAAGTAATAGTCTGCATTTTATCATCCATAAACAAAAATGTCAGTGATTTTCTTTCACGTGAACCCAATCAACACACAGTGAAAATTTCTGAACATGAATCACTGATGTTGAAAAAAAAACAAAAACAAGGGTTCTCTTGAGCCTGATGATTACCTTGTTGTTAACTCTGTTGGCTAGTTATGCCCTGAGAATTCTTTAGTACAACTTTCACTTGTTAGCATGCAGCGTTTTAATGTTTCCCTCCATTTTGAAGTGAGGAAAATGCATTTCACTGATGGTAGCTATTTTTACAGCATTAAATGAGAAGAGCAAAACTGAGAATGCCTTTTGTCAGTCAGTTGTCAACACAAAAGCAAAAGCTTAAAGCTTGGGTCACTACAAAAAAATTAACATTTGGAAAATAATTTTTTAAATCTTGGTAGGATGAGAGTATCACTTTTTACTATTTCTTGATTTTTAAAAGCCTATAGTGGCTTTGATAAAATACAAGAAAGGAAATTGAAAGAGCTTCTTGTAGTTACATAAGGAAATTGTTAACATGATCAAGCAATTTGAAAACTTCCACTTTTATAAAGAACGAAGCAGGAATGAAAATCCATGTGTTAGTTTTTTTACGAAAAGCAAATATAATGAGAATCCATAAAACCATAGAGTTTAAAAGCAGAGTGTAATGTAGAAACCATTACATCCAATACCCTCATTTCCTCCCATAAGGAATGTGAGTGTTAGTCACCGACCAGTGTTAGTCTGCATTGGACTATGTCTCCCAGCTCTTACACTGCATCACAAAATCATTCTCTCAAATTTACTTTATGATTCTTCTTTCTCCTCTCAAATTCTTAGGTTTCTTATTAGAGTTTGCTACATTGAAATTCTAAAATAAAGCCTTATGAAAAATCAAATGACTTATTTACCAAAAATTAAACATATATATATTTGCACCTCACCCCACGTCTAAAAGACTAATTTTGTGTGTGCATTGTCATTTCACTGTAAGTTCTCTTGGGAACAGTAAAAGTCTTGGTGATCTTGTTGTCCCCAACAGCATCCAGTGGGAGTGACACGTGTGAACAGGATCAGATCTTTTTTAGTCAAAATGCTTTAAAAAATAGTTATTTGCCTGTTATTTCTAATACAAGAACCACAAGAACCTTGCTTTTGTAAGTGGCATGTTAAGAAGACAGCAGTACTGCAGATGAAAGAGAGAATTCACATAGGACCAGGAAAAATTATACCCTTGTCACTCCAAAATATTTCAATAATACTTAAGAGAGACGTAGTGCCCACCCTAACTATGTATGTGCCGTCCTTCTTGCCGTCCTTCTTACCTTGTATTTTGAGCAGGGCAGTTCACAGCTGCGAGTCAGAATGGTGGCATAAGGACCTTAGAGCTCTGATAATAGACCAAGAATTACCTTGGCAGAGAAATGAAGAGCATTTACTACTGAGAGTCTAAAAAGAAAGTGCTAAGTAGATAATTAACATCTTTCCTCTCAGTGGCAACCTGGAAAAATTCTTGGTCAGGAGCCATAAAAAGGTCTCAGGTCTATAAGAAGGGAGAAAAAGAGAACAGACTTCCTCAAGGAAAGGAGGGTTTTATCTTATGTGTGTATACTTGGAGTGTTTGTGTATGTGTGGAGGAGAGTGTTTGACCTAAACAAACTTAACTTGTGTTATCATTTACCAGAGTAGAAGTTGTCTGTAACATCAGTTTGGCCATTTGAAAAATGAGAATACATGTCATTGCTTTGTTACTGGGCCTGCCATGGATACATTATAACTATTGATTGAATATTCTTTGTAAAGAGGAGAAATTTCCAGCACTCAATTAGGTTAAGGGGCATAAGGTTTCCTGCACATGACAGCACTGCCTGTTTAGTGTATCCCATGCACACTGTCTTCAGACGTGGACAGTTGGTACTAGGAGTCCTGTAACCGTGCCATGTTCATATTCCCAACAAAACATAATTCCTTATTAAAAAGCAGGATCTCCAGGGACTTCCACGGTGGCACAGTGGTTAAGAATCCGCCTGCCAATTCAGGGGACATGGGTTTAATCCCTGGTCCGGGAAGATCCCACATGCCACGGAGCAACTAAGCCCGTGCGCCACAACTACTGAAGCCCACGTGCCTAGAGCCCATGCTCCGAAACAAGAGAAGCCACTGTAGTGAGAAGCCTGGACGCCGCGATGAATAGTGGCCCCTGCTGGCCGAAACTAGAGAAAGCCTGCGCTCAACAGCGAAGACCCAGTGCAGCCAAAAATAAATAAATTAATTAATTAATAAAAAAAGCAGGATCTTCATTCTCTTCTGCTTTCCACATACAGGAAGCTAACAATCCATTGTGAGCAATTGTTAAAGAAATTAAAACTCTTCTGCACAATTAAGACTCTCGTGTCTATGTAATTTTTGTTTTTCTCGTTAGATCTTGTCCTGCTTCTCTCGAAACGCCCCATGCTCTCATATTTCTCCCCACTTCCTCAAAGCCTCTGGGGCTTCCTACCCGTGATTGAATCAGGCCTATCTTCCAGCATTTTATTATATTTTAGATTTTTCTCTTCTGCTTCCCCTAAGAAGAGTTGCTTCATGAAGCATTCATTCAGCTAATATTTACCAGGATCCTGCTCTATTCCTGGCTCTGTCCTAGGTGCTTACTTGAAAAATAAGTTCCTCATTCTCATGGAATTTATATTCTAGTGTCCTAATCTCTTGGATCTTTCTTTAATTATTCTGATAAACTAATTTGTACTGTAGTATCAGTTTCAAACATTGGACTAAGTGATATTTCCTACCCAGATAACACTCAACAACAATCCACTCTGTAAACATTCATTCAACACCTAACATGGTGTAGGAATACAAAGATGAAAAAGGTTCGGTTCCATGTTCTGGTCTTCTAGGAGAAGAGATTGGTACCTATGTATTGAGGGTGACATTTAAAAATAATTGTGCACTTTTGCCTTTTTGGAAACAAATTCATCCTGGTCTATCAAAACATCCATCTGCTTGGGGTGATAAGAGGGGGCGATGATTAGAATTTGTTAAGAAAAACTATGAAAATATTCAGTTTCTGTCACTCAGGAGTAGCATTAAAAAGTGCAATAATAATTATACAAACTGGGCTATTTTCTTGAGAAGAGATCTAAATATGTTTTTCTTCCCATTTGGCAAAGCAACAAAAGGAGGGTAGAACTTTCTCCACTATTAAGTCTTTATAGAGCCAGAGAAGAAGAATATGTGAAACAGAGAAAAAAAAAAGACACCCCCTTTCCAGCCTCTACGATTTTAAGGAGGTGGAAAAGGAGGAGAGAGAAACCTGGACGGCACAATGAGCCAGAGATTGAGGTTTAAGGCACAGACACTGAGTTGAGAGCTGAGGGTCTTTCCTGGCAGGACAAGGTGACCTGAGAGAGGCTGTGGAGGGCTTTGGGGCTGGCGGAATCCCGAGTGATCTTTTCTGTAAATTGGAGACAATAATAACTACTCTGGGGGCTGTTGTATGGGTCACATGAAAAAAGTATGTGAGGTGTCCAGTAATGTACCTGGCATCTAGAAAATACTTGGGAAGTACACGTTGCTTCCATTTCTTTCCTGTTTGCCTCCTGGCAAGATTGAATAATCAATCAATCTAACTTCTCGAGGTTTGAAAAGACTAGAAGAATACAGACTGTCCTGGCTTGCTGTTTTTCTAGCCGGTGACCCTGAGCAATTTGCTTACCCTATTTAGCTTCCATTTCCTCATCTATAAAATGAGGATAATCTTAGCAACTACTTTGTAGGACGGTTATGTGGATTAAAAGAGACAACGTATAAAATTGGCTTAGCCCATTGACTTGCATGTGGTAAGGGTGTAATAAATGTTTATTATGCCTGAGAATAGAGATTTATACTTTTGTTTCTTCTGTGTTTCTAAAACTTAGCTTCAATTTTTTCTTCATCAAAAGTTACCTATCTCAGGTACTTTTTTTTTTCCTTCTTGTTTTAACTGTTTTCTGTGTGCTGAAGAACAAGGTATACAGCTTTCTATTTAGAATTCCACAACAGAGCAGGTGGTCTACGGGGATAAGAACTTTTTCACTCAGAATCTAGAGGTGAGCGGTGTGATTAAAAGAGAAAGCTCTACATTCATTTATCCTCTGTTGCCTATGTTTGCAGTCACCTAATTAATGATCACCAGTTGCCTATGCAAATTACTCCCAGGAGTAGTTTAAGGAACACTTTATGAGTCTTGCAGGCCAGGAATAGATCTTAAAATAGTGACTAGAGATTAGAAGTCCCTCTTTACTATGTTAGAAGAAACAGTGCGTGACCAGTCACAGCAACACGGCGGCCCTACATTTTACTGTGGCCCACTGATCCAGGGGTATATATGTGCTTTATAGATCACCCTTCAATATGGAATAACAGTTGGCGGTGGGGTTTTTTAGACAATGGCAAGCAAACAGTACAAAGTGGGGCTTCCATGCTTGCTCCTTATTCCTGTGGGTGAGATGGCCCACTGGCTGCAGAATTCTAGAGGCTTCAGCAAAAGCTCCAACTAGAGGTCAGGAAGAGAGGATGCAATGAAATACATGTCCTGGGATCATTTGTGAGGGAATGCCTATAATCAAGTCTAAGGGGAGACATGGCCCTGGTCTCCTCCCTAGAAATGGATTCTCAGAAAAGTTTTCTTCTTCTCAGGCAAACTCAGAATACTAGAATATCAGAGCTTGAAGGGATTTTGAATATCAGCGGACATCTAGTTCAAACTTTAAAGTACCTTGTAGGTGGCTGATTCTGTGAACAGAAGAGCTAACATGTAGACTTCTTTTTTTCACTAATTTGATTTTTTTTTTATGAGAAGAGACAAGAAAAAGCTGAGTCATTTATATATTTTTCTTAGAAGTTTGTGAATCTTGGGTAACATTTTATAGCTCTATTGAATTTAACTTAATGGTTTGAACATCACCTTCTGGATGTGGAGATTTAAAATGTATTCTTTTCCTACCACTTTTTGGAATGAGATAAATAAAGCCTTTCATAGGTGAAGGGGGATTTTCCTAACCTCTCTGTGATTATCTAATATATCACATACTTGATCCCTCGTGGAGGGCTGCCCTTTTTTCTTGCAGGTCTGTCAGACATGTCAGTGAAGGCACCATGGCAAATGGGGTACTTGTTTCCCCAGCTGGTCACCATGATCACTGAAGGGAAAACAAAAACCACAGGACAGAGACAATATCTTGCTTATTTCTATGCAACTACACTGTGAGGACCCTGCGTACTTGGCAAATCTATTTTAGCTCCTGAGGAGAAATCTGAGGAGAAAAGAAAATTCTGTTCATAGAGATTTAGGTTGTTCAAACTGAGCTTGCATTTTCAAATAAAAAAATAGATGACGTAGTCCCAGCTCTCAGAGTTAAAATTGTTTCTTCGTTTTTATCAGTGCCATTAAAAAAAATTTTTTTTTGCTGTATAACAGTTTCTAGATCAGATTGTTGAGTGCTTTCATCCAGAACCATGAAAGTACTTTTCTATTCTTTTTCTCTTTTACTACACTGTGACTCAGCAACGGTAATGCTGTCTTGTGCTTAAGTCCCCAGTAGCTGTTGTGAGCCATGGGACTACTCAGCTTTGTCTGATGTCTGATGGCACTTCCTGCTGTTCAGAGCAGGGATCGTTTTCTTCAGGACTCAGTCTCCACCTATCCTGCTTGAACTGTGCCAAGAATTAGACAATTTCCAATTAACTACATTATGAAGACACACTTTTAGTGATTTTTATTTATTTTTTGCAACAGAAGAGGGTTTAAAACTGATATCTTAAAGCAGGATGTAGTTATGGCCTGGCCACCCCTACCCCAACTAAGCCACTCTCCTAGTTTTCTTCTTGTGTCCTGGAAACCATTTCTTTCCCGCTGTGCTGGGACACCTCTAGGCCTCTCTTTTTACCTTCTCCTTTTTCCACTGCCTCTATACCAATGGCTCAAACAATTTCCTTTACATGCATGATTTCTAAATCTGTCTCTACTCCTGTCCTCTCTTCATGGCATCAAAATTTCCTCTGGCACATCGAGTTGTGTGCCCAAACAGCATTCATTTTCTTTTTCCCAGAATCCATGTCCTTTATTAATGCCACTGACATTCGTCAGTTACTTGGACTCAGAATATTGGATTTGTCTTTGATTTTTTCCTATCCCTACTCTCAAGGCTAAACATTTTCCAAGCCTTGAAGAGTCTTTATTCTCAGTGTCTCCTGGATCTGGTTTATTCTTACATCCATAGTTAGATACTCATCATTTTTGTTCACATGGATGATTAGAGTGGGCTCCCAATTTGTCTCTTGCCATTCTTATTTTATTTCATATAGAAATATTAAAATGTGCACTTGATTTTTTTTAAAAATTAGGATCTATTGTTTATCCTTTTCAAAATTCAACTTAAGGTTCTCTATAAGTGTGATCTTCTCTATAACTTAAGGTTGTCTATAAGTGTGATCTTGCCTTCTTCTCATTTCAAATAAGACTTGTTAATAGATTCTACCCAGAATTCTTCAGGAGTAAAACTTTTGAACAAGTTGATGTATTTATATAATACTTAAAGATTTATATGGCTACATTTTGCTAATTATTAGTTTTTATGAGATAAACAAATTTTTTCAAGCTGTGTTTTTGAAGGCTCCTGCATGTTATATTCCTACAGTATGTTTTTTGAGTATCTTAGAATACTCTACAAAACAGAAAGCTTGACTGAAATGATGATGGCTTTTCTTCCTGTACTGAACTCTTAATGACATTGGTACTTTTTTTTTTTTTCCAGCTGCAAGGCTATGTACAGAGACATTTAGCATTTGCCTTGTGAGAAAAAATGTTCTGTGGCAAAGATTGAATAGAGGGGCGGTGTGGTGAATAATTAGGTTTCTTCCATATTTAGAGCCTATGATTTATGTTACCCTTGCTCTTACTGGAGCAAGATTTTTATGTGGGAGCAAGTATTAGTCTGGATAGAGAATATGTAATTTGGGGAATTGGTGTCTTCTGCAAATTTTCAGATTCTTCTTGGTTCATCATGTATAATCTTTTCCTAGAACTAAGTAACCCAATTTAAGATCTTGTAGTTTTTCTTGTTCTTTTTTAATTAGGGGCTTTTGGGGGGGTAAAAATCAATAATAATTTAAAGTAAGACAGTTAGTCCCAGATGATTAAAAATTATATTGTAAATTTCTTCTAAATTAAGATTAGAAATGGACTATCTTGTAGTTTTAAAGTAGAGACTTTTCATATAGTTTATAATTGTGTAATATAGTACATGTAATTATATAAATACTTTCAGATTTAACTACCTATATGGACATATATATTGTATTTTGTAAACAAAATGAAATAAAAACAAAACTCAGTGTCCTTATTGTAGCCAATAGTTAGCAAAGAAATCCCCTAAATTTACCAAGGACTGAAGGAGAGGCATACAACTACTGTCACGTGATGCTATCAATAGTAAGGACTCAACAGACCACATTACTGGCTTATTTCCATTCTCAGAAAAATCTTCAGTTTGATTCCATTCCCACATAAGGAAAGGCATTAGCAAAAATGTCCATTTGCCTTCCTTCATGAGTCCTATTTACTTAATGGAAATCTTAGCAAATATGTCCTTTTTCCTTTTATTGATAATGGTCTAGCTACATAATAGAAGCATTATGTGGTGAGCATCTAATGTACTTCATAACTGCCCAAAACAGTGCCAATTAGAACAAAAAAGACTGTTCCATTTCCATTTATTTCAAAGCCCCCTTTTATATGCCTTGTTGCTATACAGTAAATATTGTGATTAAAAATTTCCTACTCCATTTCTCTGTTATTTCTGTTAGTATGCCTTTAGGAAATTGTAATTTAATAGGACATTTCTTAGGAATGAGAGAGTGCTATAAATAAATGGGTACATGTTCTTAACGTATGAGAGAGTGGGGAAAGCACAGGACAGTGATTTCTTTACAGTACATACAGTATATAACACTAATCATTTTCCCAAAGTGGCCATACTGTCCATCTTGCCATCTGGGTAGCTTTGGCCAACTAATATAATCTCTCTGAGCCTCAAATTCTTACCTGTAAAATAGGGAGAATTGATTTATTTGTTTATTCTACTCACTACAGTATATGAATACTGTAGTGAGTAGAATAAACAATAGAAGTAAAGAAGCTAGCAAGATGCCTGAAACTTCCCCCTTTGTCTCCTTTCCAGCTCACCTCCACACTCCATCCTTCTTCCCTAAATAACTTATGTTTTCATTGTGAGAGACAAAAACATACTGAAAAGGAAATACAATACAAAGCAGTGGGTAGAGAACATACAATGTAGTGCAGAAAAAGCTCGTCATGAAACCCCATAAACTCTAGTAGTTCCTTCTGATTTGGCCACAAACAGCTGTAAGACCTTGGTTTGATCACTAAGTCTTTCCATGTCTCAGATGAAGGTTTACCTGGGTATTCTTGGATTAAGTGCCAAATTTGTTATAGAGGCAGTAAGGTTTATTGTAATTCTAATAAAGTTAGTAGTCCTCGCGGATTGAAGTAAGTGATTAGGAAGGTATCATGGAAGAAGGGGGATGTGAAGTGAGCTTTAGAGGTTGATTACAGTTTGGTTGGCTCAAGGGAAGGCACTCATTTGTTGTTGTTTTGATCCCAGCCAACTGAAAGGTTTTGATTTTTCACGGAATGACATAATTGATCAGAGCAATTTGTTCTGAAGTGACACTGGCCATTAATTTAATTGCTTTAGTCCTTCAGATGAGTTTTATTTGAGAGATTTAAAATTACAAAGGCTAATGTATCCTGTGAATAAGTACATTGTTGCACTCACAAATAAATGTTTGTGAGGAACCCCTGAATGGAACATAGATCTTTCCATTACAGGGTCCTCTGGAAAGACCAAAATAATGCAGCCGCATTGTGAGATCACCGTCAACAAACATGTGATCAACATCTTTCTTTGTCCCTGGCACACTCTTACAATGAGTCCACATTTGTAATTTATAGGTGTATGATATCATTACTTTCCAGTAAATATAGATAAAGTAACATTTAAAGGTGACATGTCATGTGTTATTAGTGTTTTTCTCAGTAAACTGATAGAATAAATTAGGCTTTACAACAAAGTCACAAATAAGGGGACTTCGGGAGTTGTCACCATACAGATAGAAATTGAATCCCTGGGAATAGATTTGGTGGCCTAAAGAGGACACATCTATGTTTACAAGGAGGTATACACTTCAGTAGCTCTATTGATTTTTGTGACAGCAATAACAATGACTATTGAGGTTGTTGATAAGCATATAGAATTAATGAGGTTTAGCATATTTTAAGTCATCCTGGTTTCATTTACCTTGAGTCTGAACTTTTATCTCAGAACTTCTAAGCCTGGGATGTAAAATAGGCCATTTATTTGTTAAACAATTGCTTAGTTGCTTTCAGCATACAGTGGAGCTTGGTAACCACTTCGCCAGTGGCAGTGAGCATGTTTACTTCCTGAAAGTGGGTCCCATTGGGTTCACATATGTTTATACCATATGGATTATTCCTACTGTTCACTGTTCCATGGAACCCATCTCAGAGATGAGCTTACTTATATTTGTCTGTAGTTCAGCCACCAATTCCTTGCTTAGTTAATTTTGTTCTAGAAAACAGGAATGGTTTCACTGGACACCCATAGATCAAAGTAACAACTTTATGCAGAAAGAACATCTTGAGACTTCTAGCCTTGGAAGGAAGCCATAGTTCTGGCAGCTGCTTAATTCTTCATAGGCTCCATTATACGTATATGTCATTTAATCCTCACAACAACCCTATAAGAAAATTATCCCCAATCTCATCTTTTAGATCAAGAAACTAAATTTTAAAGCGAGATTACTTAAATTCATGCAAATAGGCATTTGAATCCAGGATTTTCTGATTTCCAAACACATGGGCTTTTTCCATTATACTCTACTGACTCTAATAAATATTTCTCTTCTTTTCAACTTCCTTTGTTAAAGTCATCATTATACAGGTGAATATATATATTGAACATTTATTTTAAAATGGAAATGCAATGTACAGTACTTGAAATAACAAAAACAAGAAACAATCTCTGAGATGTAGGTATTATAGGTCGTTATCTATTGTGAGACTATGTTAAGAAGAACATTTAGTTTAAAATTTTGAGTTAATTGGGTATACCTAGTTACCTTGACTTAAATACAATTTGTAAAGAAAAGCAACATTCTGCCTTAGGTAGAGTCTTGAGTAAAGAAGATACTTGAAAAGATTCCTGAGAGGGAATATTCATTTTGTTCATGACAATTAGTGAGACTCTGGGATTAAAAACTACAATTATGGCAATAACGTTGTTATTGAAAAATGAACATTTCAATGAGATTATGAAAATGCTAGGGAATGAACAAGTGTTAGTAGGTGCCAGTGGAAAAAATAACTTCCAAGAAATACATATATATAAAATCACCCATACACAGCTGCAGAAAAAAAAATCAAATAAAGATGACCTTTTCCTGGAAAAGTCCTTGAAAAAGACTTTATTAAAACAACAGGAAATAATCAAGGTGAAATTAGATACAGAGAAATTCAACAGAATTAGGTACAAAGCACAGCATGGACCAAATCTTATTTGACAGGAGCCAATTGATGTCAACAAAAACTGGAGGGAAATACTAGATGTTATGAAGAACTGAACAAAGTTGCAATTTAGCTCAGTGCATTAAATTAATCAGTAATTAAAAAATCCTGCTGAGGCACTTGACTCTCTGTTTCTTTACCCAGTGGTTTGGAGCCACAAGAGCCCTAGGACAAATGCTTGCAAAGTCAATCTGGTTAATCAGCCAATTCTAAGACCAGTCAACTTTGAAGGAAAATCATTTGAGGAAAATTTTTATGCCCAGTTGGAAGTAACTGGACTGAAGAACTGAAAGCCGTATATCTTTCTGCCTGTGTAATAAAACCTGAACCCATGCAGCCTGTCCAATGACTATATTTCCTAGTTCTTTTCAGTTTAAGAAATTAAAATTGATGATCAGGTTCCAACTGGGGGCCCCTCTCTACCGTAGGACATATTGACACATTTACCCATATTTGTGTTTGAGGACCTAGAGAGCTCAAAGCCCTTTTCATAGATTTGCAGTGTATTACCTCCTCCTGTTGTCTGCCCTGGAACCTCCACCCCGGCCCCCGCTCCCAAATCTGCAAGGAACTTTAAAAGCCAGTGCTCATCAGACTCAGACCTAAAGACTCACCCTCTTTGCCAGGTTCCACAAGAAATGCTGTGGTTTGGTTTGGTTTGGTTTCTTTGCTTGTTTTGTTTTTGTTTTCAATAGTTCAGGAGATTCACAGCGGGGAGAATGTTAGACTGTAGGACTTGTAGCTCTCTTCCATTTTGCAGACCTTAGTACCTTTAGATGTTCTCTAAGCTCAACTCTTTCCAAAAACCAGTATCCCCACATATCAATTCTCACTGAGTGACACTTTCTGTGTAGTCTAGTGTCTGTCTCCTGCCTCTAGTGGATTCCTGCTTTAGATGGGATTGGCCCTGCCCAACCAGTCTGCACCTCCTGGAAGTCTGGTGAATCAGATTCTATTTCAGTGCCATAAGATGAGGAAAAAATAAAGCGGTCACAGTTTCCTATATTTCTAGAAGGTCTCCAGGTTATTTTTCTAGTGAGAGAACAGGATCTTTTTTGGTTTGTTTGTCAATTAGTTTGTTTCTGTTCCGTTTTAACACTGGAAATGCCCGTGCCACCCGGAACATGGTGTTACCCACTTTAGGAGGTGACCTACCCTCCTGTAACAATGGATGGCCAATAATTCTGCCTCGATTGGCTTTAAGGCCTGGGAAAAGCTTTATGAAGTAAGAAGTCTCTGTGGTCTCATTTTGTTGCTGAAACTACTGAGTACAAGAAAGAGACTTGGGAAACTTCTTGTTGTGAAAGGATGTCAATACTTGTCTTTTAGGAGATGCAAGAAAAGAATGAACAGAGCAGAGTTTTTCTAATTCTTGGGAGAGGGGTAACTTCAAGGGATAAGAGTGGGGAGGATAATTTTAAAGAGGGAAGAAACTTTGGCTGAGATTCCAAGGTCTGCTAGATGGCAGGAAAGGATATAGCATGAAGCCTGGCTTTAGCCACAGATATGTCCTGAAGCTTGATAGTTGTTTGACATGCTGCCAGATTTCTTGAAAGACATACCAGAAACTTATGTTTTCTATATGCTACCATTGGGTTTAGAAGGAAGTGTAAGACAAAAAGAGTGATGAGAGGACAGGTTAATGGAGAACCCTTTGAACCTAAACCTGGGGTTGGCAAACTTCTTCTGTAAAGGGCCAGATAGTAAATATTTTCAACTTTTTAGGACATAAGGTGTTTGTAGCAACTACTCAACTCTACCTTTGTACCATGAAAGCAGCCAATACATAAATGAATAGGCACAGCTGAGTTTCAATAAAACTATTTGCAAAAGCAAGTAGTGGACAGATTTGGCCTGAGAGTGATAGTTTTCACCTCCTGTGTAGACTGTTGTCCCGGATTTCTGTGATTAAGTATATTTACCATGCCTGGTGTTAGCAAGTCATGAGTGAACTAGCAAAGAAACAACACATGAGATTTTTCCAGTTTTACTATTTTTCTTATAATGTGTATGAAAGAATTAGACATGAATGCTTTCGATTCTATTACTACCTCTCTTTGCATTATACTATTTTATTTTCACCACTCTTTAATAGAATGCATCACAGAGTGATCAGTTTGAGATTGGCTATTCCCATTTATAAATATCTAAAATAGGAAAGGGGTCTTCAATAAAAGGTACAGATGTACATACTTAAGGAACAAGGGGAGCCAATAACATCCTATGTGGAGTTAAAAAAGAGAGTAACAACAGTATTGCTTTTTTTCCCCCAAGAATCAAACAGCTCACTTAAGAGAAAATAAAAGGAGGAAAATGTGTCTAAAAATTTTGGAGAATATGTATCTCAAAAACTGAATTGAATTCCCATTTACATAGAGGAATACTATCATATAGAAAAGCACTAAAAATATCCAGTGATTGATGGAAAAAGCAAAATATATTAAATATCAAAACAAATTATGTGGTTGTATGTGATTATTCCTCAAAACAAATGAGTGGATACATGTTTCTGAGTTTTAATCAAATAATTTAATTTTGTTCAGCCTTATCTTCTGAAGCAACAAAAAGCTAAAATGGGCAAGTAAATTTTGGATGCAAGGAAAGTTTTTTGAAAATCACTTTAAAAATGGTTATTATTTATTATATACCAATGAAAATTATTTCTGAAACTTTTAGTAGGATGAATCTTTTGAATATGTGCATATACTTGGAAAACTCCAAACTAAAGCCAGGTAATAGTTTTCTCTCCTTCTTGATTACTTACTCTAAAAATATGATTAATACCTGAAGCCATTTGTACTACAGTGTAATTTTCAGTATCTCAGTCTGAAAATGTTTTCATTTTTAAATTACTTTATTTGCATCTCAAGGAAGAACATATCCTATATTCTGAGATAAGGTCGAGATGGAAGTTTTACTTGTTTTTATTCATTTAGTTGTTACTTTAATAATTTTTAGAAATATTGTAGGTTTCTATTAAGTAATATATTCAATTTAGTCAAAATATTTCACCTCTAATGAAACCCTGGCAATTTGAGCATATGATTTAAAGAATACTACAGGGTATTCATAAAACGTATTAAGGTTTGTGAATTACAAAAGAAAACATTGTTTTATATTAGCTTCTGATTACTTATGGTGGTAAAGGTGGTAATGATCCAAATTTATGAAATCCCTTCAATTTACATGTGAAGTTTATCTTAATTGCATTTTGTTATTGGAACCACACAATTTCCTCACTAAATAAGAATTTCCAATTTGGAAATTGCAGTCCTTCTTTCTTGTTGAAAATCTGTACATTTTCAGATTTTAAAAAAAGGTACAAACTTGACCCACATGGTTGATGGTACTAAAGTCTTCATTAACTACTTTCAGTCTACTCACCACTCCCTGTATTATTATTGAACCATAAGCATTGCCCCTTGTGGATGAAACTTCTCTGTTTTACTTCCATATCCTCTTGTTTTCTCACTCTGCAATAAGCCCTTAGGATCCCTTCACCCCATCTGCTATTTATCAGTTGCCTCTACTTTTCTACCTGCGTGTCTCATTCAGTTGGGAGCAAACTAATCCTCACACTTGAACTTCTCAGATATTTCTTCCTTCTCCTTTTTAAATTACCCCAAATGTGACAACATCCCTGGGATTCCTTCCAGTGCAGCCTACTTCTCCATCAGTTCCCTAAAAATCTGAGAACGAAGCAGGCTCCGCATAATCCTTGATCTCTACTGTTTTGCTCTCCTCTTCCTCGGTGACTTAAGGATTTGGTTTAGTCTTCCTCAATGGCTTTCTCTTGCCATTTTACTTGGAGACGGTACTCATGTTGATGACCCTTGAGTAACCTGGTATTTCATTGTTTTCACCTCCTAAAACCTAGTAGCATTTGTCTCTATTTCCGTTTCAGCCAGTTTGAACTGCCTTTCATTGTGATTACATTTTCTATCATTACTTGAAAGTATCATTTTCAAGATCTCTAACTTTGAACATACTTTCTGTGAACACTACCTCTTATCCCATCCTCTTTTCCATTCTCCATTCCCCCTTCTGCCCCCATAGTGAACTTCTTATTTATCTCCTCCCCCGAGTCCTCTGTCCTTCTCATATGCCCTCTACATCTTATTCATTCTGGTTCATCTGCTTAAATGTTCAGCTTGTACTCCAGGGACAGCCATTTCAAAAGGACACTTGCTTCCACTTTAGAATCCATTGTTTCTTTGATCTTTTACCAGTTTTCTTTCATCTTTCCACAGCCCCAGTTATTCTCCTGTGTCTGTTTCCTCTTTTGTAATGGGCCAGAAAATTTAGTTGATGTGGGCTGTGGAACCAGATGAGTGATGACTGACTAACCCTACAACAGATTCTTGCAATTTTATGGCAGTTGGGTCATAGCCACTTTTCCCATCTCTAGCTGAATCATTCACTAATGTAGCTGTGATAAACCTCTCCAGGGTTCGGGGCTTGCAGGATTTTTCCTGTCATGGCACACATAGAAACTATTGCGATGTGATTTTTTTGCCTCTGAATGAGGCCAAAATATTTTCCTTCTTTAAATTACTGGACATTGTAAAGACTTATTGAGATAATATGTATAAACACTGTTTTACATTTGTAAGATCTTAGTATTATTGTCATTCCATGGTCACATCTCATGCTTTACCACCTCCTCTGTGTCATTTATCCTGATCTCTGGCTGTAATCTCCTTCTCCAAATTTCAAGACTTAAACACTAGTCTCTTCTTTGTGACCTCTTCCCACTTAGCACTCAGCTTGTTTCTGTTGGCTTTGCTGAGTAAATCTTTATCTCTGATAATCTGGCCTACAAGATTCTATCGTGTTGGTATCCTTCGTAGTAGTTAACCTAGTGATCTGTATCTAGTTAAGCAGAATGCATTTTTGTTGAACCAAATTCAAATGAATGATAAACTTTGCCAGTTTAGAAGCATGCTCTTCATAGCACAAGGTTGTGGGTTTATGAGTTATTCAGGGTACTTTTTTGACATTTTCATCCTTTTAATCTATACAGTTCATTATTATACTTCATTACAAAGAATAAAATCCTTTTTACATAGAGTAAAATCATATGGTGTTATTATAGACAGATATAAAGTGGCATTGATGCCTGTCATCTTCATTGGTATTATCTTTCTTTTGTACACTAAGAATCTTACGGTTTTAGTAGCATAAGATGGTCTGTCTTGTAAAGGAGCTTAATCACATCAGGTAATTAAACTTTTGCTAGCAAGACATATTTCTGAATAAACACTGGGAAAGGAAAACAGGGATAGATCAGTTTTATCATTACCTCTTTGGAAGAATAACTTCATTTAAACTAACTGTATATTTTCAAAATTGTCCTTAAAAGTCCTGAACCTTGAAGGACAACTGGATTAAATGTCAAAACAATTTTAAAAACAATCTACACATATGACTGTATTAGTAGTTTTGTAGGGGAATTTATGGAAATGCCACCTATGCCTTACTAGAATCACTTCAATCACCTTGTCTCTTTGCTCTTAACTATGACACATTGAACATGGAAAAGACTTTATACGTATGCCACAGTGGTTCTCTACTTTTATTCTTTCCTCAACACAACTGAGTGATCTAACACATTTCCTTCAATAAGAGTAGCTTCCTTACTGATCTTTTTTTTTTTTAAATTTATTTATTTACTTTTGGGTCTCCGTTGCTGAAGAGTAGCTTCTTGAAGCAGTGATTTCTCACTGCTGTAGGAGAGGGCCAAAGGAGAATCAGAATCTTAGAAACTTGGAGGGAAATTCTTTGAAAAAGCCCTCTCAGGTTTATAAATATGTTCTCCGAGGAAGTTGTGCCCCTTACACAAATTTCCAATGGAAGACTATAAGTTATAAATTTGATCTCTTCCCAGTTAAATATATTTGAACCAATCTGACCCAATAATTCTTAGAGAGTCCAATTTTTTGCTCTTTAGATAACATCTGTTTCAACACAGAGGTTTACCCAAGAGCTCTGTATTTACTTTCTTGATATTCTTGGAACAATGGGTCTCTCAGGAGTTTTGATTAGTAATAGTTTAAATAGGTAATTTGGGAGCTGTAGTCATATATCTTACTTGTTTAAGTTCGTCATTGGGTACCTAATATATTCGGATCTTTTTTTTAACATATGTAGTAATGTAAGTTTTACTGATTTCTAGAAATCTATCGATTGCATGTCAAAATTAGAAGAAACTTGCCTGCTATGTAGTTCAGGTCTGATATCTTCTCTATAATACCTTTGACAGATAGATTTTCATTTAAGTCCATCTTGTACACATCTATGGGTGGGACATTACTTATTTTAGAGCCCATTCTTTATTGGCAATTCATATTGTTAGAAAATCCTTCCCTAAATCCTCAAATTGACATTTGGCCAAATAAGACTAATCCCAATCGCATGTGAACAGCTGTTTAAATATAATTTCTCTTTAATTACTTAAGATTTTTAAATTAAACCATTTGATAGAATAGTTCCCAGACCTCTTGTCATCCTGTCTTTTTCCTTTGAATATTTTGTCAATGTCCCAATTAAGAAATGGGTTCTTAGAAGTGAACCCAATAGTCTGGCACAAAGTATAGTGTGACCATGATGTGAGCATGACTTTATATACTGTACTTCAGGCTTGCCTTATTTTAGGAGGCCAGATGAAGCATTGGCTCATTGAATTTGAGGTCAACTAGAGGCATGGCTTAGATTTAGCCTACCAGATACGGAATATGCTGTGGTTATTTTGTTTTACATAGGTCGTCCTCAAATTCCTTAACAAGAGTTTGATCTCTTTATTTCCAAAATTTGTATTTTATATTTTATGATAAGTTATTTGTCAGATATATTTTTGGTCTTAACTATTAAATTTTCCATGTATCTCGGCACCAAAATAAATTGATACCTATATTTTGCATGAACATCTAAGCCTGAGAGCTGAAGCACTATTTAGTGATTTATGAGAAAGGAGCTAAATATCAACCACATTTAGTTAATCAAAACTACATGAACTGGGCTTCCCTGATGGCGCAGTGGTTGAGAGTCCGCCTGCCGATGCAGGGGATACGGGTTCGCGCCCCGGTCTGGGAAGATCCCACATGCCACGAAGCGGCTGGGCCCGTGAGCCATGGCCGCTGAGCCTGCGCATCCGGAGCCTGCAGGAGAGGCCCCAGGAGTGAGAGGCCCGCGTACCGCAAAAAAAAACCCAAACAAAACTGCATGAACCAATCCTTTTCCCAAAATTGTACTAAGCCAGAAGTTAGTAGGCAGTAATCTTGGGGGAATAAGTTCATTTTCTGGGCCTCAATTTCTTTATCTCTATACCCACATGGCTGGGCACAAAGTTTATACATTAAAGAAACACTTCCAAAACATATTTACTTTATTAAGTCTGATTTTTCTGGTTTATGAGCCATTTGAAGTGTGTGAAGGGAAGGGGAAGAAGCAGGTTCTACAGACAGCTACAGAAAGATTGGCAGGAAGTCACAGAAATAGCCTGAGAAAAGGGAGCAGACATAATTACCGCCCCTTCCCCAAAACATACAATTGCGCACTCATTTAAAAAACCGACATAAGACTCAATAGCTTGGGCTTCAGCTAGCAGTGGAAGGCTAGAAAGCTCTTTATAATCTGAGGAGGCCCTGAGGCCATCCCTGTCTCATAGTATGGTCCACCCTCTCAGGTTCCTCCTGAGTGCTCCAAATAAGCAGAAAAGGTGAGCTAGGGTCAATAGGTTACCAAGGTGCGATGCACAGTGGAAACTACACTGTGAAAATATTTCCATCCAAATGCTTACATTTTATTTATTATTTTAAAGTTGCATTTTCTAAGAATTGAAGTTTACTTAAGCTTCGTAAAGCTTTGGAACGTCTTGCTTGCTTATTAAATAATTGTTCATGGGACATTTGAATGCCTGGTAAAAGATAAGCAAGCAGAGAAAATATTTGAAAGAAAAATATCAAATATCATCATTATGTGTAGTGTTCTTGTAAGTTTATAAAGAAAATCTTTAAATAGTAATTAGAAAAATTGACAAAGGACATGAAGAAAGTGAATTCCCATACCAAGAAATACAAATTCTCTTAATAAGAAATAAAAATGACATTGATTTACTATAATATTTTAAATCTCATTAGTAAGCAAATAAATGCCAATAACAAAAACAAAATATAGTTATTTAACTAACAAAGTGGTAATGAGTGTATTCCTTGTTTGTAAGAGTATAAAATGATGTTTACCTTTTGTTTAATGTTACTCTATTTTTTTAATGTTTTTTATAATTGAAATCAACACAAAACATAATTTAGTTCTAGGCATCCTGGAAGCCAGGGCAATATGAAATACTTAGTAATATCATAATCTGATAAATGAAGACATCTTTTTTTGTATATACGTATGTGTATAAAGGGTGTTTATAAGAAATAGTAACAACAGAATGGACAATAGCATTAACAATGGCTTTACTGGGAACACTTTTGGTAATTTCTAGAGTTTTCTCTTTAATAATTCAAGAACTTAATATTAAAAAGCAATGTGGTTGGGATTTTGTGAGAGCAATATTATCTGACAATATCAATTTTTAGTGGCTGGCCCGGCCCTTTGACATGCCAACTATCTCAGCAGCACTTTTGACAGAGATTGGATAATGGTCAGTTTAGGGGTAGATCTTCTGGTGAGTGCCTGGAATATAGATATTCTGATATCGAAGGAAGATCAGTTTGCTTGGGTTTTAGATTTGAGGGGGTTTTAATTGTGTTATGATTATGAAAAGGTTGACATATTCTGTCTAGTCCTATATTATGAATTTGTATTCAGCCATACACAGATGTATTTCCTAACAGAAAATACACAGATGTATTTCCAAATGGTGAAAATTTACTTAACAATTTTGAAATTATGTACTGAATGTGTGTTTGTGTGTATGTATACGATCTATATAAATATATTCAAAATTTCTTAATTTTACTTCAATGCTTATGCCCAAAAAAGGTTTATTACATATGCAAATATTTTGTCAACATATCTCACATTTGAATATTTTGAGGGCCTTCGGTAGCTGAATTTCTGTTGTTTTACTTGGATGTTTGGCACACCAACAATGCCAAAGTGAGGAAATTTAAGAAATTATGCTAGTGATTAACAATCATTATAACTTAGATTTAGGATGAATTATTTTAATCAATATTTTTAGAATGAATCAAAATATGTAATAAATTTTCTGCAAATACAATTAATCATGAAAATAACAGCTTTTTAAGTTGAATTATTTAAACTGAGAGGCTTTTAAAGTATTTTTGTTTGAAAATTTATATTGCTTAGTGTCAGTGGTGGAACGATTAATATTTGTTAATCAAATAATTCTTTCCAGATACTTCAGTTGCCTTTTTAAAATATTTCAAAATTTTAAAAAGAACTATCTGATAGGAAGACTGTGAACATGATTTTCTTGAAGCACAGGGGCTAATAATACAAAGATAAAACTTTGGAAAACTGAAAAATGGGAACATTTTCCAATTTGGAAAAATAATGAGGAAAACTATGATTATCATGACTTTCACTCTTTGGTTTTTTTTTAGATTTTATTTATTATTTATTTAATTTATTTTTGGCTGCTTTGGATCTTCGTTGCGGCATGCAGGGTCTTCCGTTGAGGCGCGTGGGCTCTTCATTGCAGTGCACGGGCTTCTCTCTAGTTGTGGCGTGTGGGTTTTCTCTTCTCTAGTTGTGGTGCGCAGTCTCCAGGGCACGTGGGCTCTGTGGTTTGCAGCACTCAGGCTCTCTAGTTGAGGCACGTGAGCTCAGTAGTTGTGGCGCGTGGGCTTAGTTGCCCCATGGGCTTAGTTGCCCGGTGGCATGTGGGATCTTAGTTCCGTGACCAGGGATCGAACCCACATCCCCTGCATTGTAGTAAGGCAGATTCTTTACCACTGGACCACCAGGAAAGTCCCAACTTTCACTCTTTGTTCTTTATAAATTGCTCTGGTAAATTTGCTGTTCATTACATTGACTAATAGGCTCCAAAATATTACTGAGTCTTTTGAAAGCCATTCTGGAACTTAGGTAAGGTATGTAATGACTTGGAGAGTATATAGTTCATGGCCTTCTAATGAAGAAAATAAGAGAAATCTGGGAAATCACAAGTCATTCAGATGGCATGAAATTTTGCAGCTCTAGTAGCAATAGATTTAGAGAGTGAATGTAAAATAAAGACAAGAGGCATTATGGAGCCTTTGTTTAAATGAATTCACAGTAAGTTTGGGAATTAACCTTATTAAGATATGGTAATATGTTATTGTAACATTTCTTCTTTGTTGCTGTTATTAACTCCATGAAGTTTAAAAAGTGGCAGGTTGAAAGCCAGTGAATATTCCAGAGATTTGTGGGTCTCAAGACCACATCAAAGATGTGATTCTGGGTCAGTGTAATTTCAGGATCAGCTTCAGAGCTTCTGATCCAGACTGTAGCTGGCTTAAGATGTGGTGTCTACAAGAGAAAACACTATTTTGCTAGTAAGTAAATGGCGTCTATGTGTGTGGCAGTAACTATTCAGGCTTTTCATCATTGCCTACATAATTTAGGTCAACGCTTTTATTATGTTATTTACTGTATTTTATATATGGTGTTAAAAATACAAGAAAAAAAAAGAAATGAAATGAAAGAAAAATGTAAAATAATGAAGAAAGGGAGCAAGGGAGAAAGTGAGGGAAGAAGAGAGGGAGGATGAAATGGAACAGAGTAGAGAACAGAGAAAAGGCTAGTAAGAGATTTATCTTTGTGTATAGCTCTACCACTTATTACTGGTGTGATGTTTGGTGAAACATTCAACATCACTGGGCTGCAGTGTCCTCAGTGTAAAAAGAGAGGATAACTACTTGCTAATCTTTAAAGTGGCTTTCAGACCTTTTGGTTTTGATACCATGAAAATGTCTGTCTCCTTTCCCACTCCATTTTTTTGTGTGTTCTATACTTCAGACAGATTTCATTACTTCTTACCAGTCTCTAAACCATTCTAAACCAACTCCTTTTGTAGATTAATCACTGCACATTTTTTTCACACCCCTTGTCCTACAGAAATTCTACTTAACCTTCATGGTTGATCTCAATCGTCATTCCCATTGCTTCCTTGATTGCTGATGCAGGAAAATTCTCCTCTGTCTGCATTACTATAGTACTTCCTGGTTTATACTTCTCTCATAGCTCTTAATATATTTTTATCATCCATTATTATTTGTGTAATAATATATCTGAAGGCAGGGGTCAAATGGGTTTCACTCCTATATCTTTGATAGCTACTAGTAGCTCTTGATTATATTAGGCAGTCAATAAATTAGTTGAATGGAATTGAATTAATTATGGCATTTCTTTTGAGATATTTGTTTCAGTTGTCTTATGAAAGTTAGCCATGCCAAAACTCCCTTTCTTGAAGATAGCATGGAGTGGCAGGAAAAAAGTACAGAATAAAATCTGGATTTGCACTCCATGTTTGAACTTAAGTATTGTGTGACCCTGGATAAATTATTGATTTTTCTGAGACCACATTATTCAACTCTGATGATGAGTGCCACCTACCTCTCAGGATTTTTTTTTTAAAAGAAAGGTGAGGGACTTCCCTGGTGGTGCAGTGGTTAAGAATCTGCCTGCCAATGCAGGGGACAGAGGTTCGAGCCCTGGTCACGGAAGATCCCACATGCCTCGGAGCAGCTAAGCCCATGTGCCACAACTACTGAGCCCGCGTGCCACAACTACTGAAGACCTTGCGCCTAGACCCCGTGCTCTGCAACAAGAGAAGCCACAGCAATGAGAAGCCTGCGCACCGCAACAAAGAGTAGCCCCCGCTCGCCGCAACTAGCAAAACCCCGCGTGCAGCAACAAAGCCAAAAATAAATAAATAAATTTTTTTAAAAAAGAAAAGAAAGGTGAAATAATATATTTAATGTGACTGGCCAGAGGATGTGCCCTCCAAACATCAGTTTTCTTTTTATTACTCTTTTAGTAAATATTAGAAATTTTATTTTGCATTGCTTATTTTGTTTTATGTTAGTTTAACCTTCCTATGGAGGCACTCTTGATATCCAATTTACCTATTAAAGTATAAAACAAGTATTCACTAATATTCAAACTAATATCCAATATTTATCTCAATAGTTTTCTATGAATTATAGCTTGAAATAATATTTTTATTAATTTAAAATCATTATGTATATAGAAATAAATACCCTCCTATTAATCAATTCATAAAATATGGAGGACATGTTTCTTGTGAAAGTGACACAAAGGATAAAATGGTATTTTGAAAGATATACATAGAAACAGAGCATATGGATATGCAAGTGTAGCATACAGATTTCCATATGTTAAAACACTTTCTTCAAGAAACATGGCTATAGTATTGATAATCAGTGTGGTATGATGCCATGATTAATTAAAGATTAGAGGCATTCATTTAGCAGTACTAAAAGCCTTACTAATGTTTTAAGAATGACTTACTCTTAAAGTAGTGGTTCTTAAGCCTGGCCAAATATTAGAACCACCTGGGGAACTTTGAAAAACTTCTAATGCCTGAGGGCTCACCCAAAGGCATTGTTATTTAATCGATTTGGGGTTGCAGTGCAAACCGGAGTTTTGGGTTTTTTTTTTAAGTTCTCCAATGTGTGGTCGGGGTTGAGAACTATTGCTCTCAAAGTATCAAATAAGACATTGCTTTTAAGTTCCTCCAAAACAGCTTTACTCTATAATTTTTTTTCCTAAAAAGGTGGCAGTGATAGTATGAAAGATATGTTCGCTCAACACCTAAGTCGAGTCATCTAAGCATCAAAAATTGAAGTGCCTTCAAGCAGAAACTAAATAATGCAAACTGTTTTTTTTTTATTGGAAAGCAAGTTAGGATTCCATTTCAATGTGCTTCTTTATTGCTTTCCTATTTCTGCAAAACAGTATTACAGTCCCATGGTAAACCAAAATGGGCTGAAGAAGGGTGGTGAAACATTAAGAATACTGTCTGAGTGTGGTTGGTAGAACTATCTCACCACTTAGTCTCAGCTTCAACAAAGGATCACACTTCAAGTCATATAATTAACGGTAATAAAAGAAAATGACAGTTTTATTTTTGCAGTAAGTTTGCATTTTTCAGTTACTATAAAATTGTGGTTTTCTCTAAATAACAGTGCTAAAAAAACTTTCTGTTTAGGGTATTGCTGAAATGATGTACCGACTTTCTTCACATTAAAGTTTTCAAAATGGATTTCCCTCTCTACATTTCAGTGACCTCCAATAGATAACGTTATTATTCAACTGTAGCCTGCTATTAAGATCAGAATAAGAAATAGCAGCTTTAGATTTTTTTCATCCTTTTTTTTTGTTTGTTTTTGGTCCCTTCTCAGTAATTTCTTTTTTTTATTCATCTCAATTTAAAAAGATTGAGATTTATCTATCCCTGGCAATTTCAAGTTAGAAGAAACAAATTAAGAAAAAAATTAATTGACTTTATTTGCTTTAATGCTACCAACCCACATTATCTGCTTTCTTAAATGAGTTTGGAATTGCCAGCTTTGAGGGTATTACACTACATTTTCGGTTGCTGCCAGCGTATCCTGAGCAAATATATTTAAATCAAAGCTAAGCTTCTTAAATATTCATGCTATGCTCTTATTATGGTTTAGAGAAATGCGAAATTAATATTTTCAAACCTGTTACATGGCCAAAAAAACGTAGTTGAGCTGTCAGAAATGTGCTTTAAATTGATAATGTTAACTTAGTTTAATGAGGAAAGGTTTCCACAGTCTTATTAGTTATGATGCTTTCAAAATGTCTAATTTGTTTGTGATTTTCCAGTCACTAGAGCAATACAAATGTAATCTTTTTCATCAGAAATACATATTGGGAATGCTCCCCAGAAGGTTATGTTATTAAATGTGTAGACCCTTCCAGTGCATGTGCTCTATGTCTATACTTTGATTTTATAAGCACCCCTTTAGCACATATATGTTAAATTTTATTGCATTAAATTCCCTTCTTGCTTCATTGACATGTTCCTTCAAAAATATACAATTCAGAAATTTTTTATGAAACATCAACTTACTTCCCAGTAACAGGCTTTGAGGAGTCTCAGCTGTTTGAACAAAACATAAGACATCAAAAGGGAAATTATCAAGAAATGCTAAACACCAAATAATCGTTACTTGAAACAGTAAAGGAAACAAAGTAGGAGAAGCTGAGCTCACCTTTGTATGAGCGGCACAACTGAGTTATTCCTACTGCACACAGACACAAGCAGGTGTATTTCATTCCTGTCTCCTCCCGCTTCCCCTTCTCCTCCTTCATCTTCTTAGATTGGTAGCATTACCAACTGCAGATTTAAAGTATCTGACTTTATATAAAACAGGTTTGTTCCTTTGACTTGCCTTCAAGACAAAGAAACACTACAGAGTTTAAAAAATTCCAGAATACTGAAAGCTATTTGTTTATAATCATGGATTTTATTGGCAGTGGAATAATCTATGATATATGAGATGGAATATTTTTAAAGCATTCTGTGATATCCTAATATAAATTCATGAGATACCAGTGAGGATTGCCAGTGTCCAACCTCTAGCCCTCACATGAGTATGGCCAAGCATGCTAGCTCTTCCCAGCAGGGGAGACCGGGAAAGCTAGTGCAGCTGTCCCAGACAAGCCACTGATGCTGTATTATGCCTTCTGTTTAAATGTTCACATTTCAACATAGGAGACTAACCAGCTACGGCAGTGGGCCTAGCCATGAAACTGCTTAGTATAATGTGCCCTATACTGAGCTCTTTTTAGAATTTCGAAAATTAAACCCTTGGAGGGTGCAATTCAACCATTAGCTTTTACTGAATTTCACTCTGTATGTTGTAGTGCTAGAAAAGTTCCAATACATTTCTCTGTGGAGAAACCACTGGTATTTATTTGCTTCCCTGAGCTCTACTGGGCAGAGCTTGAGAGGATTATAGGAACATCAGTTTTAATGCTCTGCAAAGAGGATGAATTTAAATTTTTTAAAATTGAGGTATAGTTGACGTACAAATATACAAGTTTCAGGTGTACAACATAGTGATTCACAATTTTTAAAGGTTATATTCCATTTATAATTATTATAAAATATTGGCTATATTCCGTGTTGCACTATATATCTTTGTAGCTTATTTATTTTATACATAATAGTTTGTACCTCTTAATCCCCTACCCTTAACTTGGCCCTCCCCCTTCCCTTTTCCTACTGACAATCACTAGTTTGTTCTCTATGTCTGTGAGTCTTTTCTGTTATATTCACTAGTTAGTTTTATTTTTTAGATTCCACAAATAAGTATTTCTGTCTGACTTATTAACCCTCCAAGTCCATCCATGTTGTTGGAAATGGCAAAATTTCATTCTTTTTTATGGCTAAGTAGTATTCCACTGTATGTTTGCATGTGTGCATGTGTGTGCGTGTGTGTGTGTGTATTTACATGCACATATATACCACATCTTCTGTATCCATTCATCTGTTGAGGCACTTAGGCTGCTTCCATATCTTGACAATTGTAAACAGTGCTGCTATGAACGTTGGGGTGCACATATCTTTCTGAATTAGTGTTTTTGTTTTTTTCAGATAAATACTCGGGAGTGGAATTGCTGGTTTTTATGGTAGTTTTATTTTTAGTTTTTTGAGAAACCTCCATACTGTGTCTCAAAAAAACAGCGCTGCACCAATTTACATTCCCTCTAACAGTGTACGAGGGTTCCCTTTTTTCACATCCTCACCAACATTTGTTATTTGTGGTCTTTTGGATGATAGCTAAGGAGGAATTTAGTATTATTGGTATAAATTTGGTGGGGTCTGAACATTTTTAGACATTGATCATGAACATTTGTATAACTTTTCATTTGATAAGAGCTACATTTCTTTGACATTCAGTGTTAGCTCTACCTTAGGATTCAAAATCAGATCAACAATGCCCAATCATCAGAACTATTTTCAACCTTTTAAATTAAAAAGTATGTTTTCAAGGGATGAATTCATACCCTATTTGTGAAATAGAGTGAACAATTTCTCTGTTCTTAAAATAATATTGTGACATTGCTAAGTCAGAATGAAAGTACTCTGTACTAAATGGATAGTGTTTTATGTAAAACATAATAATCAGTTTAAGGTAACCTAAAGGAAATTTTGGTTTTAATAATTAAACATTTTCATATAGAAATGGTATCACAGAAAGTTTGGAAAATAGAAACAAGAAAAAAAATACCTCACTTATAACTTTACCCCCTAACATAATTATTAGCAATTTAGTTTATTTTCTTCCAATTCTTTTATACATTTATTTTTTCATAAGCAATTTTGTATTTGGCTTTTTCACATAAGATTAAATTATACCCATTTTCCCATGTTACTACAAGATCTTTATAGCCATTAGGTTTTTGTTTTTATTTCTTAGGTTTAAAATATTGTAGTTATCTTTAATTTATGGTCAGTTCCATATGATTAGAAGTCCAGGATTCACTCCAAGATTAAGATTTAGCTCTAACTGTGGAACCTGTTTTTCTTCATAAAAAAAAAGAATGAGGAAGGTATCTGGCCAGAAGCTAACAGAAAGCTAATAAATGAAGGGGGAGCAGCCCAAGATACACCAGTCCATCAGTGAGCAGGTACCAGTGATAACTGGCATTGATATTTTAATATTAAAAATTATTTCTGCAAATTGAAGTTATTGAATTCACTGGATACTCAAGGATGTCTGAGTAATTAAATGGTTTGTTTTATGCTTAGTTATACTTTTTTAGACTTTCCATAGACTTAAACTGTGGAGATTCTTTGCTTACAAACACTTCAAGTTATGCTGAGGATCCTGGAATTTCTTCAGACATACCTGAGCATTCACTAACTTTTATATGCAATAAATGTATTATTTTTAATAACGTTGTTTCTTTAATGTTTATTTTTTCATATAATTCTGAATTTTAATTGCTGTTTGAAATAATTTCATAAGACTATTTTATTAATGTCTTCCATACTTTATTTAGGGATAATGGCATAGAGCTATTGTTTTGGGGTGTTGTGTATGGGCTGCTGGGGATTGGTGAGGTTGTAGCAGGCTTGGGTAAGGAAAGGGAGCGGAGACATTTGCTGGCAAAGTGGGTTCATTGCTTGTTTTTGCTCTCTGTGTTTTGTATATCTAAAAAGAAGAAAAAACAAAAGGTAGATAATGTGTCTAGAAAGGCTGGTTGTATTTGTTCCAATGATTTTAGCAATATGTTGTATTTTGTACACTGAGCCCCCCTTTTCCAAACAATATTCCATAATGCAAGACATGCTTCTGGCATGACTGGAATGGGCAAAATTCTCAGGAGGGAATTTTGGGCAAAATTCCCTCAGGAGGGAATGAGGGCAAAATTCTCAGGAGATTGGGGTCGGGAGTGGGAAGTCATTTTTTTAAAACTTATTTTCTAATTGCCCCAGTTCTCTGCTGAATTAATTGTTCCTGTCTCCCTGCTTCTAGCACGCCATGGGCCAGTCTACATTATTATAACAGTGTTATAGGTACCATGTCATAAAATAATTAGACCTAGGTTAAATTTATGCTTCCCAAATTAATTTCAATAGAATATGAACATTTTGTGGAATCCTTATAAATTGAGATTGAGGGCTCAATAATTTTTCTGAATTCTTGTTTAGTGGTCCATCTACCTGGATAATACAGGTAGACAATGGTTTGATTTGAACATCTTCATATAAACATGCTAAGCCCACATTAATCTTGTGGTCCCATGTAAGTATATTAAGGGTTTAGTAGGAAAGAAAATAATGTTCTTTATGACTTGATAGGATAATTTGTTTTATGTCTGTGTGTGATCTGCTTGTACTATAGTACTTTGAGTGGTGGATGTGATTCATCAGAATCAGAGTTACAGCTTCATAAGCACAGGGTCTGCTCGATATATAATTGAATTAAAAAGCTGGTAGTTTATCCTGAGAAGTGAAGACTTTAGAGAAGTGAAACTCTAAAGGCTAGGGTACAAGAAAACTGGAAGTTAAATGTTGATTTTTCCAAGAACCAGATGTCAGATTTTAGGGAGATCATGTAACACTTTTGGGTTTCTGTAAATGGAGTTTGACTAGACTGTCTTGAAAGTCCATTCTGGATCTGAAATGATTTTTAAATGTAAGCTTGCCCTGGTACCTGAAATTTCAACTACTGCAGTAATTCCTATGGATTAAGGTACTGTCTCCACGAAGCTTTTATTAACATGTAACATATTATTGTGAAGGTAATCCATTATCCCAGTAGGACCTACTAACACATTAGCTCAGTTTATCAGATGAGCTGCCATTCATCAGAGATGTCCCAAAGGGGTATTGGTGTGGGGCCTCACACAGAATAGGTCCTTAAAAAACACTCCCATTATTTGAAAGAGGAGATAATTTGGCATGTTTGATTCATGAACTTGATCTGGAATACAAGATAATTCTATAATAGAGCAGGTCTTGGGGGCTCTAGATACCTTTAGCTTGTTGGGCAACGGCAGGAATAGTGGCATATTTTTAAAAGGGAAAAGAGGGCTGCTGAAAGGTGCATGCACGTTTGAGGAAACACTAAAGGAAAACTTCATTAGCATCATGTTTGTATATAGCCTGAATTGATAGGAAAGGATATTATGAATGCCTAGGACCAGAGATGCTTTAGTAGAATCTAGAATTAGATACTGAAATATTTTCAATTTGAGATAGAATGTTGTTCTTGGAAAAAATAATGGTCAAAGTTGCTTAGGCTGAATGTTATTTGTCCAGGACGCTAGTCAGTGGCAGGACTGTGTGGGGAGGGGACGAATGGGATCCTTTAGTTAGAGTTGTTCAGAAAATCAAATTCTAAAAAGCAGAGCAGTTAAGTTTAGTCAAATAACCAGTAATTATCTGAAATAAACATTGTATCTACCGTGCCTAGAACAGTATCTGGCACATAATAATTGCTCAAAATTTTTGTTGAGAGATTGCAAATAATAAGTCAACTTCAAATTTGTATTTGATATGTGCATGTGTGCATCTGTGTGTGAATACAACCTTAATTTGGAAAAAAAATAGAAGAATGTAAGCTACTTACTATAGTTCTTATTTCATAAATCTTGGGTTCTTGCATTTTAACACTTTTTATTTTCAGTTATGTATACTTTTATATCTAAATCTTACAAGTTTTTCATCTTTTCAGGTTTTTAAATCAGACAAGAAAAAATATGAATTTCATAGATAAAATATAACAAAACAAAATGCTAGAGAACAAATTCAGAGTTTAGATGATTATTTCTGGATTATTTGGGGATACCCAAAACATAGTGAAGTTAATCACATCATTGAAGCAAGCTATGATAAAAATGTGGCATTTGATTTAGCTGAATTGTTGGACTAACTGCCAAACAATTCTAAAGGGAACACTCTGGTGTTTGTGTATGTATGTATGCTTAGGAGAAGCTAAGTATATGAGTGAATAAAATGACCTGCTTATTAAGCTGCAGATATGTAACTGCCAGTAATTAAGCCATTGTATAGCTTATGAGCAAATTCTGAGTGTATATCTGTTTTTTTCCTTGTGTACATAATTTTAATATCAGCATCACTATTATAAACTAGGTAATTGTAACAGGGTATGGGAAACTTGGTGAGGCATAAGCATATGCTAATCACTTTGTACCTCTTGAAGTCACTTATGATTATAAACAAATTCTTGATATCTTTAATGCATATTTTTTTTTTTCTTTTTTTTTGTGGTACGCGGGCCTCTCACTGTTGTGGCCTCTCCCATTGCGGAGCACAGGCTCCGGACGCGCAGGCTCAGTGGCCATGGCTCACGGGCCCAGCCGCTCCACGGCATGTGGGATCTTCCCGGACCGGGGCACGAACCCGTGTCCCCTGCATCGGCAGGCGGACTCCCAACCACTGCGCCACCAGGGAAGCCCTTTAATGCATATTTAATGGAGAAATTGCTTTTAGAAATTCTGGCAGGATGGTAATATAACTTAACAATATGACAGTTAGCACCCCTGATATTTATATATATATATAATATTTGTATGTTTATATTATATAAATCTGTGTATAATCTGTGTATAATCTTTATTAGCTAAGATAGCCTACCCATATTTTACTCTTACAGGATATTTAAATTTTTTCATAGCCAATCCTGTCTTTTTTTTTTTTTCCACATCTTTATTGGAGTATAAATGCTTTACAATGTTTTGTTAGTTTCTGCTGAACTAACTGAATCAGCTATATGTATACATATATATGTATACATATATCCCCATATCCCCTCCCTTTTGAGCCTCCCTCCCACCCTCCCTATCCCATCCCTCTAGGTCGTCACAAAGCACCGAGCTGATCCCCCTGTGCTATGCAGCAGCTTCCCACTAGTGATCCATTTTACATTTGGTAGTATATATACGTCAGTGCTACTCTCCCACTTCATCCCAGCTTCCCCTTTCCCTGCTGTTCCCTCAAGTCCGTTCTCTACGTCTGTGTCTTTATTCCTGCCCTGCAACTAGGTTCATCAGTACCGCTTTTTTAAATTCCACATATATGCATTAGCATACAATATTTGTTTTTTTCCTTCTGACTTCACTCTGTATGACACATTCTAGGTCCATCCACCTCACTACAAATAACTCTATTTCGTTCCTTTTTATGGCTGAGTAATATTCCTTTGTATATATGTGCCACATCTTCTTTATACAGTCATCTGTTGATGGACATTTAGGTTGCTTCCATGTCCTGGCTATTGTAAATAGTGCTGTAATGAACATTGTGATACATGTATCTTTTTGAATTATGGTTTTCTCAGGGTATATGCCCAGTAGTGGGATTGCTGGGTCATATGGTAGTTCTATTTTTAGTTTTCTAAGGAACCTCCATACTGTTCTCCATAGTGGCTGTATCCATTTACATTCCCACCAACAGTGCAGGAGGGTTCCCTTTTCTCCACATCCTCTCCAGCATTTATTGTTTGTAGATTTTTTGATGATGGCCATTCTGACTGGTGTGAGTAATACCTCATAGTGGTCTTGATTTGCATTTCTCTAATGATTAGTGATGTTGAGCATCTTTTCACACATTTTGTTGGCCATCTGTATGTCTTCTTTGGAGAAATATCTATTTAGGTCTTCCACCCATTTTTGGATTGGGTTGTTTGTTTTTGTGATATTGAGCTGTATGAGCTGCTTGTATATTTGGAGATTAATCCTTTATTAGTTGCTTCGTTTGCAAATATTTTCTTCCATTCTGAGGGTTGTCTTTTCATCTTGTTTATGGTTTCCTTTGCTGTGCAAAAGCTTTTAAGTTTCATTAGGTCCTATTTGTTTATTTTTGTCTTTATTTCCCTTCCTCTAGGAGGTGGATCAAAAAATATCTTGCTGTGATGTATGTCATAGAGTGTTCTGCCTATGTTTTCCTCTAAGAGTTTGATAGTGTCTGGCCTTACATTTAGGTCTTTAATCCATTTTGAGTTTATTTTTGTGTATGGTGTTAGGGAGTGATCTAATTTCATTCTTTTACATGTAGCTGTCCAGTACAACCTTCCAAGAAGGTTTGTTGGTCTGTTTATATCTTCTAATTCTTTGATTGGTCTGTTTATATCTTCTAATTCTTCCTGGTTCAGTCTGGGAAACCAACACCACTTATTGAAGGGACTGTCTTTTCTCCATTGTATATTCTGCCTCCTTTGTCAAAGATAAGGTGACCATATGTGCATGGGTTTATCTCTGGGCTTTCTATCTTGTTCCATTGACCTATATTTCTGTTTTTGTGCCAGTGCCATACTGTCTTGATTACTGTAGCTTTGTACTATAGTCTGAAGTCAGGGAGCCTGATTCCTCCAGCTCCGTTTTTCTTTCTCAAGATTGCTTTGGCTATTCAGGGTCCTTTGTGTTTCCATACAAATTGTAAAATTTCTTGTTCTAGTTCTGTGAAAAATGCCATTGGTAATTTGATAGGGATTACACTGAACCTGTAGATTGCTTTGGGTAGTATAGTCATTTTCACAATATTGATTCTTCCAATCCAGGAGCATGGTATATCTCTCCATCTATTTATGTTATCTTTGATTTCTTTCATCGGTGTTTTATAGTTTTCTGAGTGCAGGTCTTTTCCCTCCTTAGGTAGGTTTATTCCTAGGTATTTTACTCTTTTTGTTGTGATGGTAAATGGGATTGTTTCCTTAATTTCTCTTTCTGATCTTTCGTTGTTAGTGTATAGGAATGCAAGAGATTTCTGTGCATTAATTTTGTATCCTGAAGCTTTACCAAATTCATTGAGTACCTCTAATAGTTTTCTGGTGGCATCTTTAGGATTTTCGATGTATAGTATCATGTCATGGGCAAGCAGTGACAGTTTTACTACTTTTCCAATTTGTATTCCTTTTGTTACTTTTTCTTCTCTGATTGCTGTGGCTTCCAATCCTATGTTGAATAATAGTGGTGAGAGTGGACATCCTTGTCTTGTTCCTGATCTTAGAGGAAATGCTTTCTGTTCTTCACCATTGAGAATGATGTTTGCTGTGGGTTTGTCGTATATGGCTTTTATTATGTTGAGGTAGGTTCCTTCTGTGCCCACTTTCTGGAGAGTTTTTATCATAAATGGGTGTTGATTTTGTCAAAAGCTTTTCCTGCGTCTATTGAGATGATCATATGGTTTTTATTCTTCAATTTGTTATTATGGTGTATCACATTGATTGTTTTGCATATATTGAAGAATCCTTGCATCCCTGCCCTGGGATAAATCCCACTTGATCATGGTGTATGATCCTTTTAATGTGTTGTTGGATTCTGTTTGCTAGCATTTTGTTAAGGATTTTTTCATCTATGTTCATCAGTGATATTGGTCTGTAATTTTCTTTGTTTGTGATATCTTTGTCTGGTTTTGATATCAGGGTGATAGTGGCATCATAGAACAAGTTTGGGAGTGTTCATCCCTCTGTAATTTTTGGAAGAGTTTGAGATAGATAGGTGTTAACTCTTCTCTAAATGTTTGATAAAATTCACCTGTGAAGACATCTGGTCCTGGACTTTTGTTTGCTGGAAGATTTTGAATTACAGTTTCGATTTCATTACCCGTGATTGGTCTGTTTACATCTTCTAATTCTTCCTGGTTCAGTCTTGGAAGGTTGTACTTTTCCAAGAATTTGTCCATTTCTTCCAGGTTGTCCATTTTATTGGCATACAGTTGCTTGTAGTAGTCTCTTATGATGTTTTGTATTTCTGCAGTGTCAGCTGTAATCTCTCTTTCTTCATTTCTAAATTTATTGATTTGAGTCCTCTCCCTTTTTTTCCTGATGAGTCTGGCTAAAGGTTTATCAATTTTGTTTATCTTCTCAAAGAACCAGCTTTTAGTTTTATTGATCTTTGCTATTGTTTTATTTGTTTCTATTTCACTTATTTCTGCTCTGATCTTTATGCATTCTTTCTTTCTACTTATTTTGGGTTTTCTTTGTTCTTCTTTTTCTATTTTCTTTAGGTGGAAGGTTAGATTGTTATTTGAGATTTTTCTTGTTTCTTGAAGTGAGCTTGAATTCCTATGAACTTCCTCTTAGAAATGCTTTTGCTGCATCCCATCAGTTTTGGATCATCGTGTTTTCATTGTCATTTGTTTCTAGGTAATTTTTGATTACCTCTTTGATTTCTTCAGGGATCTCTTTGTTATTTAGCAGCACACTGTTTAGCCTCCATGTATTTTTGTTTTATACTTTTCTTTTCCTGTAGTTTATTTCTAATCTCATAACATTGTCATCAGAAAAGATGCTTGATATGATTTCAAATTTAAAAAATTTTCCAAGGTTAATTTGTGACCCCAAATGTGATCTATTCTGGAGAACGTTCCGTGTGCACTTGAGAAGAAAGTGTATTCTTCCGCTTTTGCGTGGAATGTCCTAAAAATATCAATTAAGTCTATCTGGTCTATTGTGTCATTTAAAGCTTGTGTTTCCTTATTTATTTTCTGTCTGGATGATCTGTCTCTTGGTGTAAGTGGGTGTTAAAGTCCCCTACTATTATTGTGTTACTGTTGATTTCTCCTCTTATGGCTGTTAGTATTTGCCTTATGTATTGAGGTGCTCCTATGTTGGGTGCATAAATATTTATAATTGTTATGTCTTCTTCTTGGATTGATTCCTGATCATTATGTAGTGTCCTTCCTTATCTCTTGTAACAGTCTTTATTTTAAAGTCTCTTTATCTGATGTGGGTTTTGCATCTCCAGCTTTCTTGTGATTTCCATTTGCATGGAATATCTTTTTCCATCTCCTCACTTTCAATCTCTATGTGTCCCTAGGTCTGAAGTGGGTATCTTGTAGACGGCATATATAAGGGTCTTGTTTTTGTATCCATTCAGCCAGTCTGTGTCTTTTGGTTGGAGCATTTAATCCATTTACATTCAAGGTGATTATCAATATGTATGTTCCTATTACCATTTTCTTAATTGATTTAGATTTGTTTTTGTGGGTCTTTTTCTTCTCTTGTTTCCCGCTTAGAGAAGTTCCTTTAGCATTTGTTGTAAAGCTAGTTTGGTGGTGCTGAATTCTCATAGCTTTTGCTTGTCTGTAAAGCTTTTGATTTCTCCATTGAATCTGAATGAGATCCTTGCTGGGTAGAGTAATATTGCTTGTAGGTTTTTTCCCTTTCATCACTTTAAATATGTTCTGCCACTCCCTTCTGATTTGCAGAGTTTCTGCTGAAAGATCAGCTGTTAACCTTATGGGAATGCCCTTATATATTATTTGTTGCTTTTCCCTGCTACTTTTAACATTTTTTCTTTGTATTTATTTATTTTTTTTTGTATTTAATTTTTGATAGTTTGATTAATAAGTGTCTTGGTGTGTTTCTCTTTGGGTTTTTCCTGTATGGGACTCTCTGTGCTTCCTGGACTTGATTGACCATTTCCTTTCCCATGTTAGGGAAGTTTTTGACTATAATCTCTTCAAATATTTTCTCAGGCTCTTCCTTTTTCTCTTCTTCTTCTGGGACCCCTATAATTTGAATGTTGGTGTGTTTAATGTTGTCCCAGAGGTCTCTGAGACTGTCCTCAATTCTTTTCATTCTTTTTTGTTTATTCTGCTCCCTTTCAGTTATTTCTACCATTTTATCTTCCAGGTCACTTATCTGTTCTTCTGCCTAAGTTATTCTGCTATTGATTCCTTCCAGAGTATTTTTAATTGCAGTTATTGTGTTGTTCATCACTGTTTGTTTGCTCTTTAGTTTTTCTAGAACCTTGTTAAATCTTTCTTGTATTTTCTCCATTCTTTTTCTGAGATGTTGGGTCATATTTACTATCATTACTCTGAATTCTTTTTCAGGTAGGTTGATTATTTCGTCTTCATTTCTTTGGTCTTGTAGGTTTTTGCCTTGCTCCCTTGTCTGTAACATATTTTTTTGTCATTTCAGTTGTTTTTTTTTTTTTTTGATGGTGGGAATGTATTCCTGTGTTACTGGTTGTTTGGCCTGAGGCATACTTTCTTGTATTTTCTCCATTCTGTTTCTGAGATGTTGGGTCATATTTACTATCATTACTCTGAATTCTTTTTCAGGTAGGTTGATTATTTCGTCTTCATTTCTTTGGTCTTGTAGGTTTTTGCCTTGCTCCCTTGTCTGTAACATATTTTTTTGTCATTTCAGTTGTTTTTTATTTTTTTTGATGGTGGGAATGTATTCCTGTGTTACTGGTTGTTTGGCCTGAGGCATTCAGCACTGGATTTTGCAGGCAGTTGGATAGAGCCGGGTCTTGGGCTGAGGTGAGGACCTCTGGTAGGCCTCACTCCGATTAATATTCCCAGGGGTCTGAGGTTCTCTGTTAGTCCAGCGGTTTGGACTCAGAGCTCCCACCACAGGAGCTCGGGCCCAGCCTCTGACCTGGGAACCAAGATCCCACAGGCCACGTGGCATGGCAAAAAAAGAAGAGGAAAGAAAAAAATGAGTAGTACAATAACAAAGAATAAAAAACAAAATAAAATTAGAAAGATTAAAAAATATATTAGGAAAAATATAATTGAAACAACTACAAAAGGTAAAATAAAACCACAACAGAAAAAAGAAAAAAGAAGTGGGGTGGGGAACAAGCCAAAAGGAGAGAACAATAACAAAGTATAAAGAATAAAATAAAATTAGATAAATAAAAGATTTATTAGAAAAAATATAAATGAATCAACAAAAACGAATCAACAAGGTAAAACAGAACCCCAATCTAAAAGAGGAAAAAAGAAAAAAAAGCCTTGGCTGTGGGGGTGGAAAGGGGAGAGGCAGTGTGTGGAAAGGAGAGCCTCTGGAGTGTGGGGTTCTAGAGTTTGGAGGTAGGGCCCTGAGTGAGGGTGTGTGGGTGGAGTTTAGGCCCAGCACGTTGGAGGGGGTCTCCGAGTGTAGAGATAGGGCCCTGGGTGGGGTGTAGCTGCAGGGCTTGGGCTCTGCACAGCAGGAGGGAGGCTCCAAGGGCAGAGGATTAGGCCTCGGAGCGCAACAGGCTCCCCGGTTCCTAAGTGGACAGGGAAAGTGCTGGCCCCTTTCCCTTCCATTCCTCCTTGCCACCACCCCTGATGTAGGTCCGGCCTTTACTTTTGCTCCCCCTTCCTTCCCTCCCACTCCCTCAGGACCCGCGTGGCTGGAGGGGGCCTCGGTAGGCAGAGGGTCAGGCCCGGAATCTCAGCATGTTCCTGGGGGTCCAAGTGGACAGGGGAAACTTGGCCACGCTCCCTTTTGATCCTCTGCTCTCCCAGTGGTCCCCCAATTTCCCCCTTCGGGCGTCTGATCCCTTCCCCTCCCCCAGTCGCCCCTGAGGGACGCCAGTCCCATCCCACCTCCACTTCTCCTCCCCCTTCACTCCCCCCATATCCTATATCCTACCTGGTCACTGGGGGTTTCTCCCATCCCCTTAGATGTCCGTGGTCCCCCACCGGTGCCTGGTAGGTGCCTTAGTTGTGCTGCCAATCCTATCTTAATTAACATTTTGCCTTTCAACTTCTAGAAATAAATGTCCATCTTGGTCTCTGAACAGATTCTTTGGTCTCTGAACATAGCCAAGTTTTAGTTGGTTACTTGCTAAATGCTCCAATGGGTTCTTTCATCCCTTTTATCGAATTAGGAATTTCAACTACATTAATATTTAAGGTTTTAGTGCTTCACAAAAGGTTATTCCTTTGCATGTTTTTTTCCATACGACAAAGTTGACCTGGAATTAGAAAATTATAATTTCCTTTGCTTGATTAAACAGCAACTCCTGGGATGTCACAGAATCCTGTGGCAACTACTCTGAATGAAAGCAAAGGTGAAGAGCATCCAATGTGAGAGCAGAATGTTTTACAGTAAGTTTAAAATCATTAAAACTTTCTATAATACCTTTATTTAAATGATGAAAATATAGACTTTGAAATTATTTTATTTTGAAAGGCAAAATGCAAAAGCACTTAAACCATCATTTTAAAGAGTCTTTTGTGAAAAATAAGTACTCCATAAAAACACACTGTGTATGTTTTTAAAACATTAAAATATAGATTTCTGTTATTTAAATACATAGGAATATTATTGAAATGCTCAGATTAAATTATTTTATTTTTGTTCTATATTCTATAATTTTTTTTCCTTTCTGGGAGGAGATATAATTTTTGTAAAGAAACTTTCCAGAAAAATCTTAACATTAAAACTATATATGATTCATATTGTTATCATGCAACTGACTTATCCCATCACAATATGTGAAAAGCTGTGAACCCATCTCTTTTTAGCCAGGTTTGTTAGATACTTCCTTGATAGGGCTATTCATTCATTTAATTCAGTGTTCCTGATATTTTTCACATTTTAATACACATAGAAAATGATCAGATTACCTATGGCTGAGTCGGGTAGGCAGAAGGATGAGGATGCTGGTAGGTGAAGGTTGCTGGCCCAGGACTTGGGCCACCTTTGCCTCCCTTGGGGCATCCCCCAACCTGTGCACAGTTGAGCGGCTGTGATGTAGGTGACACTCACTGAGTGCTGATGGCCCTGGATTCTAGGCAGCGCGGACACAGAGCTCCATCAGGGTCAGGACCTTCTCTGTATTCTGTGCCTACCACACAGGTGTTCACTTGGTAAAACCTGGCCCACTTCTGCTCTGTAACTGGGCTGAGCCTTTAAGCAAAAAGTGGGGGGGGCCTTTGCCAGTTCCCGGTGAGAACGCCCTATGAAGAGCTAGAGTACGGTTGACATTGGTTTAAGATATTAAACTGAATCTTTTTTGCGATTACGAACCCCAGTTTTCACAAAGTACAAAAGTACAGAGTGTCAAAATTGTCATTTTTTTCAAAGTTGGAGGCCTAATAATAGGAAAAACAAAACCTTCCTGGTCTGCTGCCTTCTGCTTCTGTGCTATTTTCGGGTAGGGGCTAAGGCACCCACTACACCTTCTTTGCAGGAAGCACAACTGTCAGCTCACACGTAATGAAAACTATCCATGCATGATTTCTAGCCCAATTTGGCAGACTCCAAGGGTCCTTTGAAAGGCAGCTGACATTTCTGATGATTACCTAAATTGAATTGAACCTTTTAATGTTGTCATTTTAAAGCACGTGAGTCCAAAGAGGAAAAAGAGTAATAGCTGTTACTTACTTACTTGTAATGTCATATATATATTACATTACATATTATAATTTCTATTGATGTGGAAGAAACCACTTAGTCTTCCGTTTAGAAGGCACAAATACATTTGCTATGCATCTTAAGAAAATCCATTATGATATGTTCGTATTGAAATAACTTTACCAATCTCTGTCAATAGTATATTCACATTATAGTTCTATTCACAAAGAAACTAAACACTTTTTTAGAAGGCACAGCTTATTTGGACATAATAGTGATCATTATTCCTATAGGTGTATCTTAACTATGCAAAAAATGAATATTATAGGAAATTTCAGATTCATAGTTTTTCAACTGTATTGGACCATTTCTGGTGGCCAGTGAGCAAGTCCCAAAATTCAGAGGCTCCCTGCAGGGTGTCCTCAATGCCTGCCTCCTATTTTCTCACACTTTAAGGGGTGTTCTGCTTTGAAGCATGGAGACTGCCTACTGCTTGCTCTTATCCTCACCTGCCATCCTCCAAATTCTGCCCCTACTATTTCTCCTGCCACTTCCTTCTCTCCCAGTTTTCTAGATGTGCCGTGACAATTTCGAAACCATAGTTAAAATATCACCTCCTCTGTGAAGCCTTACCTAGCTTCTCTCCAGCTTTATATCCCCAAAGCAGAGTGTCACTGTGCTCTCCCTGGGGCCTTTTAGGTCTGTTTATACATGGACACATGTTCAAAGGAGAAGAGACATTTCTTCCAGAGTAACCATTTTATAGACCTAAGAGCCAGTATAGAACATTCTGATAGAACTAATGTAGAGAATAGGTGTTATTCCTCAACTTGAAGTTTGTTTCTTCTTGAGTAGAAGAATAGATCCTCAAATAAACTTATTATGTTAGTAATGTAACACCAGTTTAAAGTCTAATTTGTAACAACAAGCATTCTTAACACTGACAGGCACTGTTGCAAATAAACTAGAATAGTCCTTTGCAGTTTGGGTTACTTTTTTGATGTAGTAAGAATGATACAGTGCATCAGCGCTTTGGCCCAGTTCATCTAGAGAGAGAGGTATTTACAACCCCACCCTGGAGAAATTAGCATTTAATCTTTGAACAGCAGCGGGTTATCTCCATGTTGAGAATCTTCAATCTTCACTATGCAATTCCTTCATTTTCTCTGATAGGACACCTGGAAGTATTAATTATGGGTTCTCTAAGATCAGATTTAGTGTCCTTAAGAGACTGAGGGAAAGCACAAGTACATTCCCAACAAGTCAGGTTTTTTGTTTTTGTCTTTTTTTTTTACTTTGATGAGAAGTCATCTGTCTTTTTTATTTTGGTTTTACAACAAATTGACACCTTGTAATGAAGTTTATGTCGGTAAGCATTTTATGATGAGAGTTAGAGGCGACATATAACTATTTTTAACAGCAGTACTTTGAGAACCGGTGTGTGTGTGCCCACTGTGTGTGGATTACTGTAGACATATAACAGGATGATATGACATGGAAATATAACAGGATAACACAATGTGGAGATGAGGTGATAGCTCTTTTAATATACTTTAAGGCAGAAGAGTTAGCTCATTTCCCAGTTCATAAATCCTGGAGATGAAGCCATGTGGACACATACGTGTTGTCTCTGGGTGCTTATATTGGTTTTCCATCGCTGACATAACACATTATCTTACAATTCTGTAGGTCAGAAGTCCGCTATGGGTCTCACCAAAAATTAAGGTGTCAACAGGGCCGAATGTCTTTTCAAGGCTCTGGGGGAGAATCCTTGGCCTGCTTATCCCAGTTGTTGTCACCATTCTGTTCCTTGTGGTTGTAGGAATGATATCCTGCTTACTTGCTGGCTATCAGCTGATAGCTGTTCCCAGGTTCTAGTTGCCACCACATTCCTTGTCTCATAGCCTCCTTCCTCCATCTTCAAAGCCAATAATGGCTGATCAAGTCTTCATATTGCGTTTTTCTGACACAGCCGTGAAAAGTTCTCAACTTTTAAGGATCTGTGTCATTAGACTGGGCCCACGAGGAGGATCGTGATAATCTTCCACATCACCTGGTCCACACACACACACTTAATCACATCTACAAAGTTCCTTTTGCCATGAAACATAACATATTCACAAGTTCAAGGGTTGAAGACACAGACATCTTTGGGAGGCTCTTTTTCTAACTGTCACAGTGCTGAATAAAATGATCTTAATAGTTGTCAGTTGCCAAAAACCTTTTAGCATTAGAATACCAGTTTGGGTTAAATTGGACTAAAGAAAAGGACTGAGTAAAAACTTAGTTTTGTAAGTACTAAAGCCCAAGTCTTTTGAACTTCTAATACTTTTTCTACAGAACCAATATATTAGAGTGTTATAGTCCCTGACATTCTTAGCTATTCTCAAGATGTGTGAGGCTGAGAATTGCTTCCCAAGTCTATCTGGTATTGAATCTCAGTTCTGACTTACTAGCTGTGTGACCATGGGAAGTCATGTAACCTTTCTGTGTCTAACTTCACTTAGATAAAATAGAGATACTAATAGTATCTATTTTGCGATGTTTAATGTTAATATATTGTTCAGCTAGAATTATTAGTACCTAGCACTGTATAGGAGTTATGTATAATTACTGTAGAACCATATATTACTACCAAGTAACCATAGAGTCCTTTATTTAATGTTTTTTTTTCCTAATATAACAGTATTTGAAACTGGATCCAAGTAATTTTTTTTAAAATTGATGGCTGGTTGGAGAAAATCATGAGAAATTGTTGTTTTAAAGTTAACAGCGTATTTTCTGTTTCTCAGGAGAAGGTTGAATTCACCTAAGAGGGCAGAATGTCCCTCTGTTTTTAGAAAAAAAATGGCACTTGCCTTTTTCTTTTGGCAAAAGTAAAGTCAAAATGCTGTTCTAGAATAGAGGTCTTTAAGATATTGAGCAACAAAATTTCTCTGCTTTACAGTATAATTTTTCTTTTTTTAAATTGTAGGTACAGGTGCATATTAGAAATTATCTTTCCTGTTAGGATATAAAACAAGATTGTCTCTTCTGGGACTCTGGGTGAACAGAAAGCCAGAATTTGGGAAAAGAAAGCCATGGGGAAGGGCTTGTGGCTGGGATGGGGATAGGACAGGCATGGGGACTGGAGAGCCGGTTTGTGCATCATTGTGGCAGGCTGGGACTAAGGAGGTGACTGTAGTCTTAGCCTGTAGACCTTGAGGACCTGCATATCTATAGTCCAATTTTAATCTTTGTTTATGATTTGAAATTTCCCAAAAACTAGAGGAATGTCTCATTTTACACTCTGGTCTGCTTTTTTTTTTTTTTTTTTTTTTTTTT
>NW_020171819.1:469315-537036 GCF_003031525.2 Neophocaena asiaeorientalis asiaeorientalis
TCCCTCTTGTTTTTTTTTTTTTTTTTTTTTTTTTTTTTAGTACGCGGGCCTCTCACTGTTGTGGCCTCTCCCATTGCGGAGCACAGGCTCCGGACACTCAGACTCAGTGGTCATGGCTCACGGGCCCAGCCGCTCCGCGGCACGTGGGATCTTCCCGGACCGGGGCACGAACCCGTGTCCCCTGCATCGGCAGGCAGACTCTCAACCACTGCGCCACCAGGGAAGCCCTGGTCTGCTTTTTATCTGTGCTTTGGGGAGTTAAAGTCAGGCCCATGCCAGTGTTTTTAAGGAACTTGTTAAGAGCAAGTTAGTTGGTATAGCCCAAGTGAAGGCAGAATGGAGAAATGAGAGGTTGTGTGCAGAAGAGCAGGGGATTGGACTGGGCTTCTGCCCAAGGGGACAGTTAACATTCAGCCTTGATTTGACAGCCATGCTTATATCCCACAGGAATTCCCACATCTATGGGAGGCATGGTTAGTGAAAGGTGGGGATGGGCTGGGAGGACTGCTAAGTGGGTCTTACAGGGAAGAAGACTTCTAGCAACTTGGAACACCTGTGTTACCTAAGGAAAGGAGTCTCTTATATAAGCAAGAGTTTATAATGTTGAAGGTTATTGTGTTAAGAAAAGCAAATACCTTCCTTTTTACTGATCCATTAAAGCACCATAGGTTAGCAATTAGGCATTTAAAACATTGCAGACATTTATCTTTTTGGTAAATTGTCTATCAAAATGTTTTGTCTGGGGACTTCCCTGGTGGCACAGTGGTTGGGAATCTGCCTGCCAGTTCAGGGGACGCTTGTTCAAGCCCTGGTCCGGGAAGATCCCACATGCCGCGGAGCAACTAAGCCCGCACACCGCAGCTGGCCGCAACTAGAAAAAGCCCGCACACAGCAACGAAGACCCAATGCAGCCAAGAAAAAATTAAAAAAAAAAAAAAATCAAAATGTTTTGTCTGAAATTTGAATCAAGTACAGCATTATGACAAATCATCATTTCAAAGACTATTAAAATAATCTAGTAACTTAAATAAGGACATTTTAAAGGCAGTGTTTTAAAGACAAAGTCTCCACAGTCTGTAAGAAGCCACATAAAATGTATGAATTAAAAACAAAAAAGAAACCATAATCTATTCCTGAATATCTTTGGGTAGCATTTGTTGATCATGATATTACTTGCTAAGTGCCTTCTTATGATTGTGATGGTTACTACTATTTTTTAAAAGAAATTTGTGATGAAAAAAGTCATTTGGTTTTCCTAATTAAGAGTTATAGAGTGTCTTGATGACAGACATAATGTTTGGAATGGGACTGAAATTGGAAGAATATAAACCGTGTTTCATGTTCTGCATTGTTTGTCTTTACATCAAATGAGAAAACTCAGTTTCCACTGGGAATATACTACATGGTCTTTTGGAGTAGTTCTTAAAATCAATTTTGAGAGAATGGTTTAAAATGCCATATCCCTTTCTCAGGGAACCACTTCACATACACATGAGATAAGAAGGTTCTTTTCTTGCAGGCACCTCCAGGAATGTGCCTCCATTCAAGAACAACTGCAGGGTTCTAACCTCCACCAGATGGAGAGAGTCAGGTCATGGGCACAAGGCAAAGAGATTCCAACATATACAGAGAACAGTATTTCCTAAGGTTGGTTCTGAGGAGCACTGGTCCCACTGACTATGGTTGTGTTAATCCAAAAAAGGGTTCACCTGGAATACTGGATTAGATTAGATTATAGACTTTTCCTTGCTGTAAGAATTCTCTGTTCCTTCAAAGCATTAATGTGTAGAGCACATCTCTCAGAGAAGGTAAGATATAAGGTATACAAGGTTTCACAAAAGTACTTGATTATATTACCCCCTCTTTTTTGTTGGGATATTTATATTTTATTACTGGGAACCCACTTAGGTGGGGTGTCTGTGGATAGGATTAACAAAGGAGTGCACATGGAACAGAGCACCAGCACAGGTTTCGAAGCTGGCAAGGAAGACAACAGGCTGAAAGCCGACTAGCAGGAGGACGAGGTACCCTACACAGGATCAGGTTAGCCTAAAGAGAAGGTCAGTGTCCTTAGCAATGATAGGGTTCAGTAAGTGATGCACAGTACAGGGATAGATGCATGAAGCAGGGCGAAGAAAACTTGATTAATGAAGCAACTTACTACTACAGATTTCAGACATTTTTTTGTGCTTTTTCTTGGTCAGGAGATAATCTCAGTGGAACAGATATAAACCTTGCCTGCAGTTAAAGCAATTGCATTGAACTGTGTTAACTTTTTTACCACACTTTTTTATAAAAAGACTTTTTGGTGGATTCTTCAACGTAGAACACATATGCCTTTTAAGGGGCTTACACCTGGCAGAGTTGGAGTACGTAGGGTATAAGATCAATGGTTCCTTGTAAGCCAATCTTGATAACAGGACTCCTAAATTCCTTCTCCACTGTTTCATTACCTGCAGCAGTTTAATTGTCCTAAAATGCAAAATGGCCAAGGAGGTGGTATCTGAAAGCAATGGATCTTGGCTTTCCTTGGGTAACTTATTATAAAAGCATATTCTCAGACCCCAGATTTAGAGAGTCTGACCTAGTAGGTCTACAGTAGGATCCAGGGCTCTCCATTTTTGATGAGCTACCTGTATGATTCTGAGGTGGGAGGCCCAGGGACGACTCAGACCACCACCAAGGAAACTCTCCCGAAACCTTTGTGATAATAAGAATATCCCTCCTCTATCCGAGGAATATGAAGCAGGATACTTGGGTTATTTAAATCAAAGAAATTCAGATATATTAAGATTGCAGTCAGGTCAAGTATTTAGCAGTATTTCACAGAAAGAAAATTATCCTCAATTTGGAGAATAAAATTAGATTAATTAGAGTCTTATGGAGGTTGAGTGCTGTTTTCACTAGAGGGAGCGATGTCTAAAAGCATGAGGTAAGATCATCTTCCCAAATGAGCTCAAAAACAAGAACAGTAAGAACAACTATAAATCAAAGACAGGTTTTATTTAAATCTTGGCCTCTAGTCAATGTTGCTGTCATTGACACTTTAGGCTGTTATGGTTCACACTTATTCAGTTGTTTCCAAAATATTTGCTTCTGTCATTGCCAATGTTCTTAATTTGTCAAATTATGTCTTTCTGGGTCATGGTTTCATCACCTTGAAAACTCTTCAAACTTCATCCATTGAAATTAAACTGACCATTATTGAATTTATTCTGTTTACCTCAGAGAAGCACAGTTGTATTTTATAAATGTATAAGATTTAATACAATATTCCTTAATATGCTTCTATTTTATTAATTTAATTTTGCATAAAAAGGAAAACAACTAGTATGAAATTTGTGCTGTGTTTTTATAACTTGCTTAATATCAGCATGGTATTATTGTTAGTAGCATTTCAATGAGTTGAACAGCACTTGAAAATGACCAAAACTCAATAGGGAGTTCCTTGCGTGCTGCAGCTTGTAGCGTACAGTTACTTCACAATTAGTAGTCAGTTGCTGTATAAATAAAACCATTTAGAGTTAGTGGAAACATCTTTGTTGGTTATTTTGAAATATTAGTATTTTAAAAATAAAATCTGCCTCATTGCCTCAACTTGTCATGACACATATTATCATCTTTCATTCGTCCATTTTCCAAAAGATAAATAACTCATGATGTCAACCTTTATGGAGAGCAAAGGAGGCATCAACTATTTAAGGCAACTGCAAAAGCTCTGGTGTACTCTGAAAAAGTGAATGTGCTTTCAGGATGTCTAGAAGAAAACCCTTGCAGATGATGAAGGTGGAAATCTAGAAATGTTCTCTTTTGGCTACTTGCTGTTGACTGTGGAATTGGAAATATTTACTTCTTGACCGATTAGAATTTAAAGGATGGATAAAATTTAAAGGTGCTCATTTATTGCTTTCAAATAACATAAAAATAATTTCCTTTCTTTTGAGATCTGATCTAAGCACCTGCCAATATACATACAATCTAGTTGTGTCAGATGATGCAAGAAAATGAAATGTCTATTCATTCATTTCTGATTTGGCAAGTTGCATATCACCCTTTTCCAGCAACAGAAATATGCTTTTATTGTATAATTTAAAACCATCTTTTATTGTAAAATTTTAAACAGATTGGAAATTTATTAAAATTGAATTGTTTCTGGACCAGAGAAAACACTATGAATGGGGACTACATATAAATAATTGGAAAGTATATAAGAGAAGAAGCCAAGTATTCATTTGCATTTTTGAATAAAGCCAAACTTTCATTTAATTATACAGTAGTGGGCTTTAAACATATATTTTTAGTCGTCTGTAAAATTGCCAAGTGCTAAAGTAACATAGGCCAATTATAGATTGTGTTTTATTAACATAATCAAAGAATTGATAAAAGATAAAAAGCTTTCAAGGTTTGGATCAGAGACAAGGTTTTCAGTTCCTCTGTATAGCCTGGTAAAAATGCACAATGATTCAAATGTCAAGTAGGACAAGCTAGAGTCTTTCATCTGTATTTTTACTAGTTGACAAAATGAGGGCTCTAGCTCCCGTTACCTAATATTGCCCTTACCCAGTGTAGTGGAAAAAAAGAGGGGAAAAATTCCTGGTAGGACACCGCTAGTGAAAGATCTTTACGCTGAATGATAACATTTTTTTTGCGGTACGCGGGCCTCTCACTGCTGTGGCCTCTCACTGCTGTGGCCTCTCCCGTTGCAGAGCACAGGCTCCAGATGCGCAGGCTCAGCGGCCATGGCTCACGGGCCCAGCCACTCCGCGGCATGTGGGATCCTCCCGGACCGGGGCACGAACCCGCATCCTCTGCATCGGCAGGCAGACCCTCAACCACTGTGCCACCAGGGAAGCCCCTGATAACATTTTAAAAATGTTATCTACTCTATTCCTAACTTCTTGTATCATTCAAGTTCAGCAACATAGTAAGATATAAATGTATAAACCTCATGCTATACATTAGTTTACATACTGAATATACATATGGCACCTCCTATAGTGAAAAGTAATCTAGATTATTATTTCATATATGGACCCCCAGTAAGTGCTGCTCCCATAATCCTTTCTCATTTTTTTCCCGAGATTCCTTCCATTCATTCAGTTTCAATTTCTATTCCTCTACTAAAGCTTAACTTTATATGAAGACATTCAGTTTTAAAATTTCTGTTTATATTGGAGGACTAGATCAAATGCAACTCTAAGTTCTAATTCCAGATAACTTTTTATAGTCTTTTTACTCCATACCTTTTTATAGTATGCTTTACTTGGACCAGAAATTTCAGTTACTATCTATGTGAACTACAAGGGAAATTTTAGGCAGATCTTAGTTTAGTAATAAAAAAAAGGTTGAAAATGTTCTAGACAAAAAACTTCTAAATGGTGGATGGCTATCTGCAGTGGTTTTTAGTTTGCTTTGGAAACAGGTATGAAGCCCCTTTCCTTTTTGAAACAGATACTAAGATGTATTCCTCTGTACAACTGCCCTTACTGGTTCCTGATGTAATGTACCAGGAAATGGAGAAGGTAGAGACCTTTTGCAGGTAGAACCATAATAATCCAACAAGCTGCAGCATTAGGTAATATGCTCTTCCAAATTCCATTAAGAGAGGAAACCTTCATATGTTATAAGGTGCCATATCATAATAACCCCATCTTTCCTCCCTTGCTCCTTCTCTACCTCTCCCCCCAGCACAAATCATTTGCATTCGTTCTGTTGAACCACAGTGAATGCAGACCCATGGGCTGAGGAGTGAGTATCCAGAGGGCTGCTCCAGTTACAGTGCTGCCATTGGAACGCAGTAATTGGAAGTATTTAAATAAAGTTTGGATAGTCCTGTTTCAGAAATGTTGAAAGGAAGATCTTACATGAGTGAGAAGTTTACTATATGTTCTTTGGTCATCCACCAACTAGAATATTCTGTGGTTGTAATCCCATACCAGAGAAAATAAGAAGGTTAAGTCAAGACTACTGGAGCTTATGATTTCAGATTTGTTGATCAATGTCCTACACTATTTTAACACATGGGATACTATTTATCATTTTTATAAGATTGAAATAATGTGCAAATGAAAAAAGAGAAAACTGTTACTGGCATGCAAGACAGGACAGCTATCTTCCTCACACTCCTTAATGCAAGACTCAACCCAAAGGAAATTATTTGCAATAGATGACATCATTTCTTTTTTTTTTTTTCTTTCTAGAAGATGTAAATTCACTAGGACCATTTAGGCTAATAGACTGTCCAAATAGAATTTCTGTTATTACCGATAAAGAACTGACTTGATTGATAAGTACAAAAACAATGAGGTTACACATTTGTAAAGGCAGGTTCATTTAGCTCCCTGACTTCAGTAGACGGTGGAATATAAAACCGAAAATGGTCTCATGTTAACCATTCAGTACTGAGTGTTCCCTTTCCGTCCTTAAATAATACCTTGAATAGATTCTATAACTTTCCAGTCACTTTAATACTTTAAAGTCAGTCCAGTGGCCATCTTCCTGCTGCACACTTGAGGAGGGGTGTGTGGTCTCTTGGAGTAGCTCAGGTTCTTAGGGTATAGTTCGCTTCTAGACACTTCCTCTCTTCAAGGCCTGGCCCCTCCAGGATGTAGAAGATTGAGAGGCAAAACGATGAACACTCTCCTCTTCGTCCCTGCTGTCCTAGTTCTTTCCGTTGATGGTCAGTGATTCTAGGGGTAACACTACCTGGATGCTCACGCCCTCTGTGTGGCTGATACACATCCAAGTTCTTCAGAGGCTCCGTGGGGCCTTCCCACTGGACAGGCCCTTGGCGAGGGAGGCTTGACTTCTTCCAGTCTCCCACATTAGATCTGCCTCAGACAGTTGAGCAGCTTGCTTCTAGGGTGTCCTTACCAGTGGATCGCTCTCTTGGATAGAGTACCAGCAAAATGACTTGAATGTGGCTCTTTTCTCCTGACCTGAGGGACACTCCTACATCCCTTCAGGGCAGTGGGTGGAGTGTGAGACGCTTTACCGTAGCCCCTCTCTCTTTGCTCTGCCATCTCTTTCCATGTCTCTTTTCTTTGCTCAGTTATGTATGGGGACAATCAGGAAGTTTGTTGTCCAAGCAGATTAGAGATCTCTCACTTAGAGAGAGATTAGAGATCTCCTCACTTAGAGAGTGAGGAGCAAAACGCCAGTCTTCCTTCTTGGAGGAGGCTTCTATTTTTAGGTGTCATTCTCTTTAAAACAGCCCTCACACATTCACAAGCACTTGCTTTGGAAGGAGAATTCTCCTCCTTTTTCTCATGCTGATTATGAAAACCTCTTTCTTCCTAAGTGCTCTTATGGATCCTGGGGATGGGGGAAGGGTAGGGGAAAAGGTGGGCTCAAGACCTGCAGGAGGGTCATTATCTTCAGACTCAGTGAGTCTTTGTCCTCAGTCTGTGAGCTTAGTCACAGATTTCTGAGAAACAGGAGATTCCCTATTCACTACACTCCTGCACATTGATACTAGACTGTGCAAGGAAAATAGGAAGAAAGCAACCTAACGAATTCTTAGCTAACTTTTTTTTATAGGACAATATTCAACATGTTTTGTCTATCAGATGTTTTACACATGTGAACACATTTAGTGGCCTGCATGATCTACAGCACAAGCATGATGTTATAAACACCAGTATACTTTTGGGAAGAAATTATTAATTTGACTACAGTAACTCAAATATAAATGCTACCTTTTGATGTATTCTTTTTATATCATTATGCAAAGCGATAGCTATGGCTGTGTCAGTCCCATATTTTCACTTTCTTCTATTAATGTACAACCAGCATGCTGTGTTTGCAGGTGCATTGCAAAGAGGCCTGGACTTGACATCAGAAAACCAGAGTTCAAATCTAGCCTCTTCTGGGTAACTGCATTGCTGTGTGACTTTGGGCAACTCCCTTACCTTCTTTGGACTTTAATATTTAGTATCCCTATGTAGAACACTTTGGTAGATTACTTAATATCTCATTTTATGCGTAGCACTAATCATAATTATTTAGAAAACACTGTTAAGTTAATAATTTAATGTGCTTGCTCAGTGTTTGCCTACTGTCACATGATTTTACTGATAATTTCATAGTGATTTGGTGTCTGTAACTTTTACACAATCCTGTTAAAATAGACCTTCAGATGTTTTCAGCTAAATTACTGCCATACAACAACTTAGATACAGAGTGTTAAACATATCTTACAGCTGAACACCAATCATAAAAATGACTTTAAACATTATACAGAGTTGTTTACATGAAACTGAGATGCTTTTATTTTTGTTCAGGATCTAGCTCTTTTTTAAATTAAATTTGGCATTGAGGTTTCAATCTTGCAGTTATTATTTGAGAAGTGTGATATATTTCTTTAAAATATTTAGTTTCCTAATTCATTAACTGGGTGGTTTAAAGATCATTAAACCTTTAAGCTTGGTAATGTAACTCAAGCATAAGCATATCTGCAGGATTTTTTTCTTTTTTAATTGAAGACTAGTTGACTTACAATATTAGTTTCAGGTGTACAACATAGTGATTCTATATTTTTATAGATTATACTCCATATGAAGTTATTATAAACATTGGCTGTATTCCCTGTGCTGCACATAAACATCCTTGTAACCTCTTTATTTTGTACCTAGTAGTTTTTACCTCTTAATCCCCTTCACCTGTTTTGGCCCTCCCCCAATCCCTGTCCCCTCTGGTAACCACTAGTTTGTTATCTGTATCTGTGAGTCTTTTTCTAGTTTTGTTATATTTGTTCATTTGTTTTATTTAGGTTTGTATTAATTTGAGAGAAATTCTTTCCACTTAGTATGCTTCTCTTTCATTAATAATACAAGTTTAGTTTATTATGTATTTATATGAGTAGAAAAGAGACCAATATTTTAAACATATAAGATGAGCTATATGTTCCATATAAATTATGGTGTCTATACAAATTTTTTTTTCAATAAAGAATGTTTTCCTGTTGTCATACCACATTTGAAATACAGTTTTTCTCTCAAGATACTTAGATGCTGGATTTATAGTGTTAAGCATATTTATTGTTATTTATCCTAGGTTTAGTCACAGCATTTGTTTGCCATAGAGCAATGTGTCTTCATCAATTATCTTTTTTTTTTTTTTTAATGGTATGTTTGTGATTGATGGTATCTGGATTTTTTGTTAAGGCTCTTCTTTAGGAATAGCTTTCCTTTTGGGGAATTTCAGCACCAAAAGATTGCCCTTTCAAAGACATTCTTTCCTTTGTGCCTTATTTTTTGTTTAAATTTGTTTTCACTATAGAGATACAATACTGTTTAGAAACAGTGATACTGAAGATTACCTTTTGTTCTGCTATTTTTCAAAATATCCAGGGTTATTTATTTTGACTTTAATATTCAGTATAGAGTCCTAAGAGACACATCATAGATTTTTCATACTGAATACATGCATTTAAAATGAATGCATCCATAACATGTTTACAGAAATATAAAGGTACTGTTTTTTTTGTTTTGTTTTTTTCTTTTAAAATCAGGAAAGCCTCCCATGGCTTGACAGATAAAATATACAGCCTAAAGACTATTCAAAATTCATGAAGTTTGTGCAGACCAGAATTTATTTTAAGTGTATGAATAAGAAACATTTTCCATTTTAGGTTCTTTTTGAGCAGGCACAATACATAATTACAATTAGCTGATTGGCAGCTATTCCTTCTAGTGATCTAAAATCATTATGCAGTTTGTTGCACTGTCCGCTTTCAAAGTTCTTTGATTGCTAATTTTAAAGAATGATATTCATTTCAGGATGAGAAATGTTACATATTCAGAATTGGAAAGCAACAAATCGTATTCATTTTTAATTTTTTAGTTTAATAGAAAGTTCAGAATAGATGTGAGGAGGGAAGAAAAAGAGGTTTAATAACTAAAATTGAAACTGTCTCTAATTGATCATATCTTGTGTTTATTCAGCCCATTTTAAGGACGTTCCCTCATTTCTGCATGATTTTTACATTTTTAATTTTTTAGTTTAATAGAAAGTTCAGAATAGATGTGAGGAGGGAAGAAAAAGAGGTTTAATAACTAAAATTGAAACTGTCTCTAATTGATCATATCTTGTGTTTATTCAGCCCATTTTAAGGACTTTCTCTGATTTCTGCATTATTTTTTTTTTTTTTTTTTTTTTTTTTTTTTTGCGGTACGCGGGCCTCTCACTGCTGTGGCCTCTCCCGTTGCGGAGCACAGGCTCCGGACGCGCAGGCTCAGCGGCCATGGCTCACGGGCCCAGCCGCTCCGTGGCATGTGGGATCTTACCGGACCGGGGCACGAACCCGTGTCCCCTGCATTGGCAGTCGGACTCTCAGCCACCAGGGAAGCCCTCCACATGATTTTTTACAATACATTTTTTTCTTTTATTTCTGAGACTTCAGCCCTACAGTAAAAAAAGTGCTTTTGTTTTTGAGTTTCAGGCAAACAAAAATAACAGTAATTTTTTAAAAACTTGTGTTTAACTCAGAATCTGATACACTACATCAGAAAGGTGGATTAAATAATTTATTTCGGCTTGGAGGTTTCATTCGCTCACTGCTTCTTTTAGAATTTTAGGAATTTTAAGGCTTCTAGCACAAGTGGCACCCCAGTTTTTCTCTGTCTTCCTATTAACCTACACACGACATGGATTTGGTAAACAATTAGACTGCTTCTTTGTTATTGAACAACATAGATAGCAGTTAGGGAAAACATTTAGTTGGACTTAAATTACAGTGCTAATCGTTGGTCTGCTACAGTGCTTTAGTTGGTCTGGCACTATTTATTAGAAAACAATTTTCTTTCAGCAAACAAAGCAGGAATTAGAACTGAACTAAAAATTTTCAGTGACTAGCTCTGATAGACTCTACTTCACGCCTTTGAGACAGCTTGTATTTTTGTTTCAGAACCAAATAACAACTAAATCAATTGGTTCTATTACTAGTTATGGATCTTCTTTTTTGCCCATCTTTCCAACCTACTGGATGCCCTTAGGTTCGTAACACATTTTATTTGTCTGCTCTGTCATAAAGTAAAGCACTTATATTCATAACTTTGAGGAATAGATGTGGTGATAGATCACTAAATGGGAAGCACACAAAAGGAGTAGCAGATGTTGCTTTTCTCATGTTGTCTTGTTTTACATATCACAAATTAAACTTGTATAAAATTTTGTAGGAATATTGGGCCATGCATACTCCTACTGTTAGATAGCTGAAACAAAACAAAACAAAACAACCAAACAAACCTTGCTGCCCGGTTCTTTTTAACTTATCAGCTGCGTGGCTAATAGTCTAATTCTTTTAATGCCTCCTCTCCCCAACATAGTCCTCCTAGTGAATCCTGGGTGGGGTGTTTGCACAGAAGGTAGTTGCAGAGTGGGTTGGGGTGAGGGGGTATGAAAAAGAAGCAAAACTCTCTTTGCTGGGCCAATGCGACCCCCAAAAGAGCTGTGATTATTTGGGATTGAATCCAGTGTTACTACTGGACTGTTCATTTAAAATAATCTAATTGATTGAATACATAACAAAAGAATCTTCAGATTAAGACCTTTAAAATTTATTTAAAATTGGAAAGGAGATGTTCTAATCATTTGGAAGTGAAGCTTTCAAAATGCAAGGGCTTTGTTTATTAAGCCATGCAGAGTATTAAATGGGATGCTTGTTTGAGGAGGGCCACACTGGCCAGAATATGGGAAAAACCTTTAACACATATTTCTTACGTACTGTCAGTCTTATTTATTTTTAATATAATAAATGTCCTAAAGATTTATCTGGTCAATTAAAATATTTGACTTATTATGAGAACTTCAGACTTGAATATTGTGCTTTGCATTTTGCTGTGGATTTTTCTAATAATATACTATGAAGGCCTTATGGCTTTAAAAATCTTATTTCTATGATAATCATATTCCAAGACCCTTACCCTCTATTTCATATTCCTGCTAAGCTTTTACATGTATCACTGTTAATCTAAGTCAGTGAAATAAATTCAGATTCCACAGGAGCAAGATAGAAGAGTGGCATGTTTTCTTCATTTTGTGCTTTCACTCCCCAAATTGCATTGTGCAAGTTGGATATTAGATAACTTTTATAGGTAATACGATTATTTGATTATGTATGATAGATACCATTTAAAAGAAAGCTCACATAATACTGTGTATCACAATATCTACAATTATAAATTTTTGGGAGATCTACAATGTAAATCTTGATAACAGTGATTTCTTTCCTACTCTTGCAGCTGACAGATTTTTCTTCTTCCCATAGTCCTATGCAAGCAAACGCTTCAGTGCTTCATTACATGGATCATTTGTGCTTCCTAGATAACCAGAAGATGTAACACTTGTGTTGATCAATTATAGACTTACCGTAAGGCCTTAGAAAAAGAATTCTTGAAAGACATTCTTATCTGCTTTGCCTGACTCTGTTGACTGATAACACATCTAAAGGCTAATATGTGTTAGAAGCTGACACGCATTTAGGAAGGTGTATTGTACCCTAGAGAGCTGGTGCTTTCCTTCACTGACTAGAATTTTATCATCCTCTTGTGTCTAGTGAATTTAAAAAAGTCATCTTGGTGGGCAAACACATAACTGAATTTGTTTTTTTTTAACATCACAAATATTGTATTTGTTTGAGTCCATCAAAATGATATGTTAAAATTGCTTGTGAAATGTGTTAGAGAGAATGTAGTTAAAAGGAATTATTTTGGCTAAGACAAAAAAAGTTGTAGACTCTAAACTTTAGTCAGTTTTAAAGTTGGATTACATTTAAGAAATTTATAAATTATAAATAGCTTTTTTTTTTTTTTTTGCGGTACGCGGGCCTCTCAATGTTGCAGCCTCTCCCGTTGCAGAGCACAGGCTCCGGACGCGCGGGCTCAGCCGCCATGGCTCACGGGCCCAGCTGCTCCGCAGCATGGGGGATCTTCCCAGACCAGGGCACGAACCCGTGTCTCCTGCATTGGCAGGCAGATTCCTAACCACTGCGCCGCCAGGGAAGCCCGTAAATAGCTATTGTATCACTTTAGTGTCTTTGTCTTTGATGAGAACTTTTGTTTCTGTTTTTTGGTTTGTTTTGCCTTGTTTCTGTTAGATTTTGTGTTGCACTTTTTGAAGAGTTCAGGGCATGCTACAATTCTTCTGTCTTTCTATAAGCAAAAGGAAGGAAAGAGTTGCATAAAGTATTTAGTAATCTTCTATTGATGTATGGCACTATTTGGTAGATATGAAATGTTTTACTGACAAAATTTATACAGCCTTGGAATTTAAATCTAAAAAAGGCAATGTTTCTATGGATGAGTGGAAAATGTTGCAGCCTCTCCCGTTGCAGAGCACAGGCTCCGGACGCGCGGGCTCAGCCGCCATGGCTCACGGGCCCAGCTGCTCCGCAGCATGGGGGATCTTCCCAGACCAGGGCACGAACCCGTGTCTCCTGCATTGGCAGGCAGATTCCTAACCACTGCGCCGCCAGGGAAGCCCGTAAATAGCTATTGTATCACTTTAGTGTCTTTGTCTTTGATGAGAACTTTTGTTTCTGTTTTTTGGTTTCTTTTGCCTTGTTTCTGTTAGATTTTGTGTTGCACTTTTTGAAGAGTTCAGGGCATGCTACAATTCTTCTGTCTTTCTATAAGCAAAAGGAAGGAAAGAGTTGCATAAAGTATTTAGTAATCTTCTATTGATGTATGGCACTATTTGGTAGATATGAAATGTTTTACTGACAAAATTTTTACAGCCTTGGAATTTAAATCTAAAAAAGGCAATGTTTCTATGGATGAGTGGAATGTAAGAGGAAGACATATGAGAATGAAACTCATTAATACTTATACAAATTGACCAAAATTTTAGAATCTGTGCAGATTAAGAGTAGAAGAGTAGTTGAATCTTAGAGGAGCCTATAAAGGGTAGATACTTTTAGATGCAGAGTGAAACACATAGAAAGGAGTTATGAAAGTACTATATTTGATCAGCCTAATCTGGGAAATTTTGTGGAAGGGCAAAATAGATACAAGCATGTCATAAAATGAAATATTTCAATTTTCTTTGTTTTAAGACATTGAAAACAATTAAGAACGTTTTGCCATCTTTTTCTTTCATTCAGCAAATATACAACTAACCCCAGGAATACCTAAAGATTAATTTAGAACGTAACTGCAGTGGATTGAGCTATTATGTGTTCCCTACTGCAGTCAGATTGAAGTATTAGAGAATAAGTAGCTATCTATATAATTATATTATCTTCATCCATCTTCCATTTGAAATATTCTGCCGTTTCAGAATGATTTTGTTATTTTTACTTTTATTTTTATTAATTTTGGGTGTGATAAGAAGTAGGGAAATGCAAATATTCTCAGAAGAGGTAGTCAGCTCTTTAAGGAGAGTTAACTGCTCGGAACGTTTCCACTGGACAACTAGCTGAGAACAAGTTGGTAGATGGCATATTGTAGTAATTAAGGGAAAAGGCTCTGGAGTCCACTAAGACTTGATTTGCATCCTAATTGTATAATCTTAGTTTTTAAATCTTTAATGTGAATGATTATAGTAGCTACCTTGTAGGACTGTTGGGAGGATTGCCAGAGATAAGACATATAAAGAGTCTGGCACATGGAAAGATTTCACTAAATCTTACTTATATGGTAATTATACTTTGGTAGAGGAAAGAAGAGGTGAAATTTTAGAGTGGTGGTTCTTAAAATACTCCTTGAGTTTCTCATGAGAATATTTAACTTTTTAATATTTATTTTGATCTATAAAAATAATCATCTGTCTTATCTGGTTAAGCACTGAGATGACCAGATGTTAAGCATATAGTATCTCATTCACACATTTTCAAACCAAGTGATGTCAAGCCAAGGCTCTATGAGTAAGTTTTACAATGGTTCCAGGAAGACAGAGTGGTGAGATCTTATTAGATCCTCACCCAAGGTGTAGTAGTGTAGTCAACCTAGAAGAAACTATACCATATTCAAATATCAAGCAATTTATCATAGCACAGCAGCAAACTGTGATTAATTCAAATTTACTAATTGTAGAGGTTTTAAATTTTTTTTGTAAAAATTTTTAACTCCGTATGGACCAAAAGTATACTAAGATTCTATCTAGTTTATGTTTGTGTATGTTTAAGTTACCTTGTAAAATAAGTTAAGACTAGGAGTCTGTGAAAATATATGTTCTTTAAAGGAAGTGCATACAGTTTTTAAGTTTGAGACACACCTTGAGAGCTTGGAACACACACTTGGGGAGGCAGTCTATGGTGGTATGTATGCCCAGAGCAGTAATTAATATCAGTCATCACTGGACTCTGGGTTATTAAAAGGGGGAGGGTAGGTGGGTATTAGGGAAAGAAGTGGCAAGAGCATTGTAAGGATGATGAGGGGTACTGAAAGGTGACTGTTGCCTATTTCAGAATCCACCCACAACTGGCCCTTCTTCAGAGCTTAGCCCACCAAACAATTCATCAGATTATGTTTCTCATCCATTATGATCTCCCTTCCTCTGTAGCTGTTCTTTGATTTGGTGGCTAATGATGAAACATGGTACTCAGGGCAAGATTCAAGCATGTTGGCTACTTTTCAGTCCATTCTATTGGCAGGATGTGAACCTCAACCATACGGTGAGGCAGGGCATTAAGTTAAGGCTTTTAAGGGCATTAAGCAGGGCATTTATTGACTTGTTTAGTCTTAATAAAAATCTTTTTAGCTGAAGCACAGGGATAAGGACACCGTCTGCCACATAGAAATGCCAATATTAAATGAGCAACAGGGGGAAGGTGTCTTTCGTTCTTAGGGACTTTTAGAAAGAACTTTAAATAGATTAAGCACAAATTGATTCCCCTCTTTACCAGTTTAGACCATAATTTACATTTTATATTGTCAATTGCATTATAATAGCTGTAAAATCTATTAGTGTTATCATGCTTGCCATTTCTAAAAATAGCACTACAGGTAGCTTTAAAAAATATGAATGTCTTATCTCAAAAAAAAAATATGAATGTCTTTAAAATCAAATATCTACCGTCTGTGCCAGACACTGCTTGAAACTTAAGCTGAGATGGCTGAGCGAGCATCTTTGATTTTTTTTTAATCATAGGGTTGGGGTAGATTATGGACTATGAACTATCTTTACTAAAAAGAACATTTTAAATGGGGCTGTATAACATGGATGGGATTTTATGATAATAAATTCATTGAAAATTAGGAAAAGTTAATGAAAGCAGTCTTTTAACCCAAATTTTTACATGAGTGGGGTTTTTTTGAGTCCTTAAAAATTATTAGCTACTCAAAAATCTGATTCTATCACCAGAATTTAATTGTGAGAAGATAGTAAAAATATTTAAATGACACTTTTTTTATATCTTTGTATCCTGTGTATTATAGTGAATGTTTACTTTTATTTGTTCAGTGTGTTCTATAAACAAAGTGTGATTAATGATGACTGGATGAATAATTAAAAATGGTTTTAAATAAAATGTTGAGATTTTTTTTTAAAAATTACATTATATGCAAAGGAATGAACTTTTTTTTTCTTTTTAAATTTGTGTTTTTATAATATCTGCTTTAAAAGGTAGTGTTAAAAATTGGAGCCTGGGTCCAATATTAATGAATGTAACCCATTTTGCCTCATTCCACCAGCTTTAACTTGTTTGGTCATATTTAGCACTTTGTATGTTACTTGAAGCATATACCCTCAATTTGCAAACATATATGGGCATTTTTATTGAAATAGGTTATACTGTCCATAGCCACAAAATCAGCAGACTTTTTCAGTTGAAGAAAAAAATGACATACGACAGAGTATGAGAATAACAACAAACAAACAAACAAAAAGAATGTGTAATCATGAATAAGAAAGTTGATAGTAACTTCTCCTCATTTTACTTTGGTTTTAAAAAATTTGATCTTACACCCTTACACAAATTATAGAGAGAATGTCTAGACAGATCCAAGCTCTCATTCCTCTTGTTATGGTCACTAATCTCATTTCTTTGACCTTATTTTTTATGTAACCTTTACCTCTTAGCAGCCTGTGCCACTTATTCTAATTTTATTAGCAATGATCATGAGGATATCTACTTCAAAGGTGCTGTAAGCGGTATTTGTTGGATGGTTATATCATATAGGTATTCCCTTCTCAGTGAGGGAGAATTTTTTCTTTGTATTTTAAAATTGATATGACTTTGGCATAGTCAAAAGGCAAAATTAGCCAAGTAAGTCATTTATCATCATGGCTATTTACCACATGTGTGTACAGAGGTGTGCATGCAGATTAGAAGACAAAAGTTTGGGTTCTACAAGACAATTATTTTATTTTAAAAATTAGTTGAAAAAAATAATGCTAGTATTTTTGAGTTTTCTAAAAGCTTTTACTGATAAAATTATTTCTGATTTCAACATATGGTATCTTTGGCTAACTTTGACTCTTTTCTTGCCTGTTAGAACAATAAATAAGTTTTTAACATTAATATGTAAGTTCCCTATTTAATGAAATAGATTATGAAATTGATTTGTACACACCAAATGTCAAATATCAGCACTTAAATGTCTTTTCAGTCTTTACCTTTAGACACTGAAAAATGTTTCACTTTGTGAATGAAACTCAAACATTTTTCATTTTGAATGTTTTTTGATCTTTGTGTTATTCTTTGTGGGCAGTACCTTTAATTGCATACCCTAAAATTTTTATTTCAAAATATTGCAATTTTGAGGGGCAAAGTCATACTGCATTCAATAAGGAGAAAGGTGGGACTTGCCAAATCTCTTATAAAGCTACACAGGTATCATCAGAGAATCCTTCCAGACCATGCCCCAGGCAGGTCCAATCCCCTCCACATGGTTTCTGCAGATTTATAAAGGTGTGTGGTGGGTGCGGAAAAGGTTGTATGCTCAAGGTCATCCCATAGAAGGATTTCTGCTCATTCTAGGAAGGTTCTGTTCTACAAAGCACCAACCCACAGGGGAAACAAGCCTTTTCATCAGTGTCCACAAAACAACCATTTAAACCAGTTATTCCCAATAGCATTAAACTTAGCTGATTTGAGGGCAGCAAGACAAGGAGTGTCTATATCACATCAATACAAATGACTTTACGTTGGAACCTTGCTATTAGTGTATCTCTCGGGAATTTTATTTGGTCCGGATTTCATAGCATTCCACTGGGCTCCTCTTTCCTCTTCCCTCTTGTCATCCTATCTAACGTCCTCTTTCTCTTTTGCCAGGAGGAAAACAAATCTCATTTTCATACCATAAAGGAAATCTCATTTTCCTACACTTTACAAAGCCCCACTATTGCTTTGTTTGCTTTGGCTTTCACCTCTGCAAAAGTATTGTTTTCTATAGCTTGATAAGGCATTTTTCAAGACAAAGAAAGTTTCATCTCTAATGGAAATTCTTGTGCCAAATGTTAAGGTAGCCCCTTATTTATTTATTTTTTACTTTTTTACTAAGAGATGGTTTAAAAAAACTGGGCTTTGTACTAAGTGCTCTGTCCAGTGGTCCCTACTTTTGCTTTTCACTCAGTCATGTTAGTGTTTAAAATATTAACCTTTTAAAAAGCAGAAGTGTTCTGTAATTACAGATAATGATAATAACATATGGAATCAATTATTGAGGACTTGAAATCAGTAAAAAGCCTCAGCATGAAGTAATTATGTAATGTAAGGAAAGCAGACAATGAATAGTGTGTTGATAAGCAAGAATGACATTGGCAAGTATGAAATGATTCTCTGTGAAAATGTATTTTTGAAATCAGAAGACAAGCCTATTTTTAAACCCAGATATAATTTTGATGTCTAAATAGCTCTGTACCTGATTTGTTTTACTCTAAAGTTCATGAAATTAAAAAAAATAAACTTAGTGACACATTGATTTTCTTTAATGTAACTGAGGAAATAGATTGTTTTTGTATTTTTCAGGAACTCTAGTTGGGATTAGAAACTAATAGCATAATTTTTGAAACCCTGTTGATTTTTGGAAAGGGAGTATGTAAACTGTGTTTGGTGTTGGAAATCAATGCGGAAGGCTATTTTAGCTAGTATACTATGAGAAAATCTCAAAGGAATCTTTATATTTTGCTATCATTAGAGTCATAATTGTCAATTAGCAATTAATTAGTTCTCATTCCACATGTGGAAGCTTGGAGTCTGTCCTTAGAGACAAAGAGATAAGTCTCTAGCTATTGGTAAACTAAACTGAAGAAGGCATTGCTTCCAAGAAGACAACGTTCACAAATTACAAATTATTTACAAATTGAAAGATTACAAATTACAGAAATTACAAAAAATTTATTTACTATTCAGTTAAAGTTTGTACATATTTGTACAGATTTGTTCCAGATTATTTTTGAGTATTAAATACATAATATTTTCAGATAAACACAGTTTTATTTCTTTGAGTTACAAGTGGCCAAGATTAACCTAAAAAGTGTTTCTGAAACATTTTACCGCATAGAAGTACTTAGTTTGGGGGTTTAATAGGTGAATGAGTGCAGATATATGTCTTTGCTTATTATGTACACCAGTGAAGCCAAAGTACCAATATTTTTATTCCCCTCAGTAAGTTAAACTTTCTTTCTTAGATTCCCTCATGTAACAAACATTATTGAGCACTCTTTGTACTATTGTCAGGCCTGTACATGGCACTGGAAAAATAAAGTGAGTCCTGTTGTCTCTTCTCAATGGATTTCCCAACTTTATCAACAGGAGAGACAGGAATTGCCAGTGATACTTCTCTGATTGAAGTATGCTGCCCTGAATAAAATGGGGGTTCAAAAGATGGAGCTCCTAACCATCTGGGCACTCCAGGTTCCTCAAAGCAGGTGATGTCAGCTGGATATTAAAGGATATGTTATTGTAAATGGGACAAAGGGAAAGACATTTTCATGCAGCGAAATCACTGTGAGCAAAGGTCTGAGGGTGGGACACAGCCCCGCAGCATCAGGGCATATCAGGTCATTCAGTTTGCTTAAAGAGGAAAGTATGTATGAGGCCAGAGCAGAGCATCAGGTTACAGAGACAGGAGGGAATGAGATCAGGAAAGGCTTAATGATTTTTTTTTTTTACATCTTTATTGGAGTATAATTGCTTTACAATGGTGTGTTAGTTTCTGCTTTATAACAAAGTGAATCAGTTATACTTATGTTCCCATATCTCTTCCCTCTTGCGTTTCCCTCCCTCCCACCCTCCCTATCCCACCCCTCCAGGTGTTCACAAAGCACTGAGCTGATCTCCCTATGCTATGCGGCTGCTTCCCACTAGCTAGCTATTTTACGTTTGGTAGTGTATATATGTCCATGCCACTCTCTCACTTTGTCCCGGCTTACCCTTCCCCCTCCCCGTGTCCTCAAGTCCATTCTCTACGTCTGCATCGTTATTCCTGTCCTGTCCCTAGGTTCTTCATAACCACTTTTTTTTTCTTTTTTTAGATTCCATATATATGTGTTAGCATATGGTATTTGTTTTTCTCTTCCTGACTTACTTCACTCTGTATAACAGACTCTAGGCCCATCCACCTCACTACAAATAGCTCAATTTCGTTTCTTTTTATGGCTGCATGATATTCCATTGTATATATGTGCCACATCTTCTTTATCCATTCATCTGCCGATGGACACTTAGTTTGCTTCCATCTCCTGGCTATTGTAAATAGAGATGCAATGAACGTTGTGGTACATGACTCTTTTTGAATTATGGCATTCAATTTTTTATGGAATTCTACTTTCTGAGAATTGTCCTCAGGGATGTTGTTGTGACAAAGGCTGTTCTGGGCAAGAGACAATGTTGTAACTTACAGTGATTTTACTATCAAAGAACATTTATTAAATAAGCAATTTTCCCTTCTTTCAGATCTTCTGCAGTACAATTAGTAGTGGGTGTTGAAATGCCACTTCTGACCCTCTGAGTCCATACCAACCTAGATGCTTTCCTAAACATCATTCTTACTTATCCAGATATGTCTTTTAAGCAGAATGTCACCTTTAAATAATCACCTTTAAAAACCCTACATAATTGATATAATTTCTATGACTGTTTCTTTTACTGCTTCCCTGTAGCGTTTTTTTGTTGGTTTACTTTCCCTCTCTCTTCAACCAAAGAGTTATTTAAAAAAAGAAATTGATATGGACATTTTGCCAACACATTACTTAGGTTATAATAAGAAATATTGGGCAGCTATTTAGAGTGTTTTGAGGATTTTCTCAAGTAAAGGAAATGTGTCAGCATTGGCTTATAATGTGAGTTTAATTTGTTTATTTTTTATAACTTTGCAGTCAACCTTATTTCATTTACACCAGATATTCTGTGAGCCTACTGATTGCAAAAGACAACAAAGAAGAAAATGAGAATTTTAGCAGAGCAGATATTAGTCCCAGTTGCTTGACTCTTTTGATAGCACATATGAATTATTCACCATCTATATTTATAGCATATGTTATACTCCTTAATGCAACTATAACCATCCACTTCCAGAGGAAAAACTATCCTGCTGCTTGTGGTTTGTTTGTTTGGTTTTTCAGTGAAAGCTGAAGGGAGCATTGAATATTTCCCCGAAGACCTACTACAGCCTGAATATTACTACTTTAGCATATTATCCCCCATTGTATTTTCTGAAAAGATTTCCTTGGGAATCTTATCAGATTTTAAAAATAATTTTAAATACTTTCTGTTTTGAGAATTTGCTAATTAATTCTTACACTGTATTACTATGACATTAAAAATTATATATATTTGTGTGTATATATATATATACACATATATGTGTGTGTGTGTGTGTATATATATATATATATATACACAAACACATTTAAATGTATGGGACATGAGAAGTTTGTATTTATGGCTTTGATATCAGTATATGATATCTGGTTAGATAATGTTAAGGTGATATTCAAGCAACTGTCTCAAAGGGGCAGTGACATCCCCTTATTGGGATTTTTCTCAGGCAACAGAGAAGTTTGAAGTAAACTATATTTCTTTAACCTAGAAAATGTACTTCTGGTTTTTATCAGCTATTTCTGTTAGATTTTAATGCTTAAATAGATTATGCAGTTTTAGACAAGTATGAAATTATAGGTGCAGAATTTATGAGTCCAAGATGCTTCTTCTATTATTGACAAATAACTTAATCACTGGAAACATTTATCACTTTTACTGGCATAGCTGACAGACAGCAGACTGTTGCTGTCTTGCAGGAATCAGGCTGCAGAAGCATGTCATAATTCAATTGAAACACATTTCTCCTATCAGGAAAACTAAATAGCATCAAATACCCTTGACTTTATGTAGTGTGATGACAACAACCTTGACTAAACACAGATCATTTGCTTCAGCAAAAAGAATAGGTCTAAATATCCATATACTGAATCTTATATCTTACTCTAAATTATGTAAACTAGTTGTAGTTTTAGAATCATATATTTTGAAGGTACCTTAGCAATGACATAATTTGGTTTCTCCATTTTATAGATGAGAACATTCAAGGTTAAATGATTTCCCTAAGATCAAGCAGTTGGTTATAATGAGTAGGGATATAATGCAGGACTGATAACTCCAGCCCAGTTCAGTATTCTTTTTGCATTGCATTAAACTTAATTAATTTTTAGACATAGTAAACTAATTTGAATGATCAGTAATTTTTCTTTAATCTTTCAAATATATATACTTTCCTTCTGTAGAAACTTTGTGTAACTTTTAAAAACTCAATCATTTAGTACAAAATACACTTGTGACATTTTGGGGGAATTTGCTCTGTGATATTTATATGAAATATGGTGATAACCTTGTATATTAGGTTTGTCATTTTGTTTCAGTCATTAATTCTGAAAAGTAATTCTTAAGTCAGAGAGGCTTTATAGGGATAAGGCCAATTATATTGAAATATACTTAGATGATAAAACATGAATATAAAATGAAAGTCTTTAATATGAATATTTGCTTTAGAAAAATAACACAATTACAGCTACATTTCTGCATAATAGGCAAAGAAAAGCTATAGTTCTTTGGAACTATAATATGTGATCCAAAGGAGCTTTATATTTTCAGTTTATGCTGCCATGTTTCTGGTTGGTAAGAATTGTAATTAGCAGACACTGTTATACTATTTTGTATTTAGTGAAATAGCTTTACTTTTGAGAGCAGGGCTGGTGATATGTATGTAAAGCATTATGATGTGAAATCCATAGATTTCTAGTTATGACTTTTAGTTATGCTGTTTTATGATTATATGATATTCAATCTATCAACCCCTTAGTAATGAAATTGATGAGTGTTGGTGAGCCTTACTCTTGTATCAAGGTTTCCCCTGGGAGAGATGTTGCCTGGGGAAAACTGTGCCCTAGTGTTTCTAGTCTCCTTTTCCCTAAATTTTTTAACAGGCAAAATTTATGATAAATAAATACACACGTACATACATAAAACATCCTTGAGGTAAAAGGAGGAGTGATGCCACCAAGGAGATTTTCAGTCTGAGTGGGTGTGGAGGAAAGATGTCTGTGGCTCAGCAGTGACTGAATGTTTATGAGGCTGGCTTCCTTATGGGGCATCCATGGAATTAACACTGGATCAGCATGATGGAAATGGAATTTTGAGAAGTGGTAGGTGAGCAAGCAGACTGTGGAAAGCCTACTGAATTAAAGGGTTTTCACTTCAAGCTACAGATGAAAGGAAGTTACTAAGGCATTTAAGCCAGGAACTTCAGTGAGGTAGAGTGCCCAGAAGACACTGTGTTTACTCTACTTTAATCATTGGAGCTGCCTTGACCAACTTTTTGGTGGGTGAAGGAAAACCAGATTAGGAAGGAACCTTGATGATCTACTAGATCATTGCTTGTACTTTTGTTTACTGAATCTAAAAGTGGGCTTCAAAAATCCATTCCATCAATTATATTTTCATGTTTTGACAGTAGTAAATCAGAGTGGAGCTCTATCTACTAGTTATGAAACACTCAAGAACAATAGGACCCACTGTTTATGCATAGGTAATCTATTTGTAATCCTTGCATGAATGAGTCTTCATAGTAATTGTGAGATGTTTTAATTTACTGTTGCCTCTCTCAATGACCATGTATATGAAGTAGCACCAAGTCCTGAGAAGGATGTAGTTCTGTGGAAGATTAAGTCTCTAAATAATCTGTCCAGATATTTGGTTGTAACTCATTAAACTTTGAAGTCAGGCACCCAGGACCATATTTTCGAGGAGGTAAAGTTTGTCTTTAACTCATGCCCTTTCCTTTTTACAGGCAGTTTCATAGATGAAGGAGAATTTGGGGGGAAGAAGGGTTGGTACTGTCCCTCAGTTCATACCACACAGATAACTGCTTATTCTGACTTTGTATAAAGTCAGTCATACTTTCTGACAAAGTAATTTTTCTTGGCCAGATGTTTAGTAAATTTAATATAATTGAAACATTAACTAGTCATGTTTTAGTTCTTTACTAAAATATTAATGCAATCATATTTAATGTTTAGTTTAATATATTAAAGTAGTCATGCTTAATTATTATTATTTTTTTTGCCAGAATTGGGTTAAAGTACCCCAGGAATAACCAGAGTGTTTCATGGAAATAAATATTGGTTTGAATGGTCAAAAACACTGACTATTCTAGGACTGACTCTGCTTCTGACCGCTTTACTATGTGCATAAGTCTCCCTTCCTCCTGTGCCTCAGTTTTTCATTTATAAACTGGAGGTAATAATGTCAGTCCTACCTCTACCGTAGCATTATTATAAAGATAAAATGAAATGGTGCATGTTAATGGGAATTGTCATTATTTTTCACTTGTATGAGACCACTGTTGTTTTATAATCTTTGAAAGCCATCTTATGTGAAAATAACAAACATGTAAAGCATAAGCTGCTGAAAAAATACAATGTGACTTACACATAATAACTGTCACACTGTGACTTATAGGTAGGAACAATATCATGTAACTTACACATAGTAGCCCCTCTGTTGTTTTGTACCATTCATTTGTTGACTCAACAAATATTTATTAATACTATATGCTAATTATATTATATGGTGCTCTATGGTGCTCTAGGGAATACAGCACTAAATTTTAAAAAAGAAAAAAATATTTGCTTTTGTGGAGCTAGTCTTCTGGTAGGAAATTAGGGAGAATTTTTTTTTCGGAATTATGTGGGAAAAGACACATTAACACTGAATAAAAGTTATTATTTTATTTCATTAGTCAGTAGGCAAAACACTATTCATTAAGTGGAAAGTCTGATTTGTATCTTTTAATTACCAAGGAATGTACAACCACTCTCTAAACTCCCTAAAATTAAAAAATAGCAGCTCTAATCCTTTTGATTTTTGACTAAAATGGATGTCAACTATAAAGGTATAAGTTCTCATCTTTTCTTTCTATTTAGACTGTATTTGAAAGCTGAATATAAGGAAGCTCTAAATAGATGAGTCTTAAAATATTTTAGGCATCATTAGTGCTTCTAGTAATATTTTTATAATATCTTACATTCTTCTTATAAATAATCATCCAGCCCTGTATTTAGCCAAATTATTCTGACTTAACTGTTACTGACAAATGTAAAGCATGCTTATGAAAAGCTTAAAAGTCTTATCCAATAGTAGAAGTATAACTTCTACAGTCTATGGCCCACAGAATTAATGTAATCCCTTGACAGGCCATGTGGGTAGAGCATGTGAAAGAGGTCATGGATTGTGATATTTAGAAAGCTTTGGATTTCATTCTATGGGAAAATATCTTTATCAATAGAAGAAAACAGTGCCTATTATTATAATATGCACAACTTGTTAAAGGTTTTTATACAAGTGGTACAGTTGAATTTGGTATGAGGTTAATCTGAGATATTGCTGAGAGAACTATTATTTTAACTTTAAGTGGTTGTTCCAGTTAATACATTTATTGATGGATGGATGTCTTATTAGTTATGGGGGAACCTGAATTCTAATTTTGGTTTTACCATAAGTGACTTAGAAGCCCCCTTTTCCTCTCTGGGCTTGTATTTCCTCATCCAAAATAAAATGGTCAGACCAAATGATGTCTAAATTCTTTGAATTAGGTTCTTTTTTTCACACTTAAACAAACTTTTTTTTGGTAACCCTTCTGCTTAATTTTCAAAATGATTTTCTCAATATTGCATTCCTGATAATAGGTGGGTTTACCTTTTCTCTTCCACAGGGGATGGATTTATATGTATAAAAAATATGTAAATATAATTATTGAATTTTCCTTTATAATGCTGAGAGTTAGGAGAAAAACTAACTGGCAGGCTATAGGAAAGAGAAGCTAACTAGTATTTCAAGAGGTGATTATTTTTTAGAAAACTAAAATCAATTCTGCTTAACACAGATTTGTCTAAAATGATGATAATGTTGAATATCTATATTCTAATTAGAATTCTAAGACTGTTACTGTTTTGAACAGTATGACCACTAGATATACTTCCAAACATAAACCTACTTATAGAATATTCCCACTTAGCTGTGGTTCCAGGTACTTGCAAAATGTCATAAATACTCAGAGAAGAGTGTGCCCTATTTACATAAGGAGGTGATACACGATTAACTTTTATTTCAGGACTAAAAATCCCTTTGACACTTAGCCCAGGCACACACTATTTTCTATTAAGTGACTGGCTAGAGAACCATGAAAAGTGGACATGGGACACTTTATGTTCCATGGGAATTCTCCAAGAAGAGCCAAGGAAGTACCTGGAGGTCAGTTGATTATTCTGCTGTGGAAACATTCATTTGAAACACAGGTAAAGTTCAATTGGCATTTTTATTTCCCCAGTACTGATTGATTTATTTTTTCCTTGAGAATATATATTTTTAATATGGTGGTGTTTTGACGCACTTCTGTAGAAGGTGAATTTGTGAAATCACCATCTTGCCTATTATGGTAACATAGTGTTTGATTGTCTTGGCAAACTTACTGAGTTATTCTTTTTTCTAATTAAATTGTTGAGGTCAAATAAATCTTCTCAGGGGCTATTCAAATGACTGGCTACATTTCTCCAGGCATGTGGCACTCTTCCATTGAATTCTCATTTTCTTAGTATGTGGTATGATTTTAGAAGACTTCAGGTAAACCCAACTACCATCAGTACTTCTCTGACAGTGTTATAGACTATGAAATCCCATCATTAGGGATTTTGTTCTCTAAATGAAGGTGCTACTGGAAATATATTTTGTCAGTTTGGAAAATATAGTATTTTTTCCTCTGAAAGAGAAAGATCCAGATTCAGTGTTATAATATAGTTATTAGGGAAAGAAAAATGTTAAAATGGTGGTGATATTCCTAAATGACTATAGCTGTTATCTGAATATAAATATGGTTTAATCTGATTAATAGTATGCTCAGCAACATGCTAGTGCCATGAAGAGGTATGGAGCCTCAATAGCAGCATGGTCTTTATTTACAAGGAAATTTTGCTCTTAATGGAAAGATAAAACATGGATGTTTACAGAGATAACTAACAAAGTAAGCATTAAGTAATAATGTGTTTAGAACTCACCACATGCTATGAGCTATGCTAAACATCTTTCATGGGTCATCTCATTAAGTAATCAAAAGTCCTGTGAAGTGGAACTACTGACAACTCCAGTTTGCAGATAAGAAAGAGACAGAGACATAGAAAGCTTAAGGAACGTCTCCAAAGTCATGGAGCCCACACATATAGGTGAGAGTCAAACTCCACGCAGTCTGACTACAATCTGTGCTCTTAACCTCCCCATGAACCTGAACCCATGAAGGAGTATGGTGCAGACAAGAATTGTTATAGAAGTTCAGAGGAGGCAGCGGTGGTTAAGGAAGGCATCACAGAGGAATGAGACTTTAGCTGTGCTCAGAAATGTGTCATATTGGTCAGCCTGGGCTGGCATAACAAAATACCATTTATTGAGTGACTTAAACAACAGACATTTATTTCTCATAGTTCTGGAGTCTGGGAAGGCCAACATCAAGGTGCTGGCAGGTTTGGTTCCTGGTGAAAGCCCTCTTCCTAGCTTGTAGACAGCTACCTTTTCACTGTCTTCACAGGGAAGGGGAGAGACAGACAGTGCAGGGCTCTTCCTCTTCTTATGAGGGCAACAATCTCATCATGGGGTCTACCCTTATAACCTCATCTAAATCCTAGTTACCTTCCAAGGCCCCATCTAATATATCCAAAGAGCAGCATATTGGGGATTAGGGCTTCAACATATGAATTTTAGCATTCAGTTTGTCTTGAATAGAGGCATTACTGTAAGATAAAGGTTGATAAAGGAGATCATGGTCACATTGATTTTAACAGTTTATTTATAAGGTCACTAGGTGTCCTTCTCTTTACGGATATTTGGCCTGCCTCTAGTGTAACTTTTCCACCAAGGAGAATAGTAAAACTACAGCATAGCAGCCTTAGGAAAGTGATGGCAATGACAAAAACAACAAAAATAAGAACATCCTTATCTTAATATAGGTACTGTGCTAAGTGCTTCTCATAAAACGTTTTTTGAACCTTCATTTCCATGTCTAGTAATAGAATGAACTGGCTGATGGATAAAAATATCAGCCACATATTCATACACCCCAAACACACATCTTGAAAAGCAAAAGCAGAAACTTGATCTTGTGAAAAAATAAGAGAAATCTTCAGAGATCAGAAGGAGTGAGAAAGTTGGCATCCAGAGAGGTCTGACACTTCTTGGTGAACCTCTAACTTCAATTAGCCACATATGTGAAGGTCAGGGGAACAGAAGTTGGGCTCTAGCAAGGTGGAGTTGGGTGGGAAATGTCCCCCCAAACCTGTGGCCCCTAAGTGGCTACTTACCCACTAAGTTTAGGGAAAAAAGGCAAAAAAGAAAAAAAACCCTGCTGTCCAAATACAAAACTATGTCTGTTTCTCATTCTAAAACTTGTTTCTAGATGAGGGAAGAAAGAAAAGTTTCACACTCATTTGGGGCTGGGATTTACACTGCCGTCTGGGTGGCCTGAAAATCATCAACTCAAAAATATAGCTAAGCAGAGGACAGACAGCAGAAGCAAGAAGAACTACAACCCTGCAGCCTGTGGGAAAAAAACCACATTCACAGAAAGACAGACAAGATGAAAAGGCAGAGGGTTATGTACCAGATGAAGGAACAAGATAAAACCCCAGAAAAACAACTAAATGAAGTGGAGATAGGCAACCTTCCAGAAAAAGAATTCAGAATAATGATAGTGAAGATGATCCAGGACCTCAGAAAAAGAATGGAGGCAAACATTGAGAAGATGCAAGAAATGTTTCACAAAGACCCAGAAGAATTAAAGAACAAACAAACAGAGATGAACAATACAATAACTGAAATGAAAAACACACTAGAAGGAATCAATAGCCGAATAACTGAGGCAGAAGAACGGATAAGTGACCTGGAAGACATAATGGTGGAATTCACTGCTGCAGAACAGAATAAAGAAAAAAGAATGAAAAGAAATGAAGACAGCCTAAGAGACCTCTGGGACAACATTAACCGCAACAATATTTGCATTATAGGGGTCCCAGAAGGAGAAGAGAGAGAGAAAGGGCCCGAGAATATATTTGAAGAGATTATAGTCGAAAATTTCCCTAACATGGGAAAGGAAATAGCCACCCAAGTCCAGGAATCGCAGCGAGTCCCATACAGGATAAACCCAAGGAGAAACATGCCGAGACACATAGCACTCAAATTTTCAAAAATTAAAGACAAAGAAAAATTATTAAAGCAGCAAGGGAAAAAAGACAAATAACATACAAGGGAACTCCCAGAAGATTTAACAGCTGATTTCTCAGTAGAAACTCTACAAGCCATAAGGGAGTGACATGATATACTTAAAGTGATGAAAGGGAAGAACCTACAACCAGGTTCTACTCTACCTGGCAAGGATCTCATTCAGATTCAATGGAGAAATCAAAAGCTTTACAGACAAGCAAAAGCTAAGAGAATTCAGCACCACAAAACCAGCTCTACAACAAATGCTAAAGGAACTTCGCTAACTGGGAAACACAAGAGAAGAAAAGGACCTACAAAAAAAAACCCAAAACAATTAAGAAAATGGTCACAGATGGTCATATCGATAATTACCTTAAACGTGAATGGATTAAATGCTCCAACCAAAAGACACAGGCTTGCTGAATGGATACAAAAATAAGACCCATGTATGTGCTATCTATAAAAGATCCACTTCAGACCTAGGGACACATACAGACTGAAAGTGAGGGGATGGAAAAATATATTCCATGCAAATGGAAGTCAAAAGAAAGCTGGAGTAGCTATATTCATATTGGATAAAATAGACTTTAAAATAAAGAATGTTACAAGAGACAAGGAAGGACACTACATAATGATCAAGGGATCAGTCCAAGAGGAAGATATAACTATTATATATGCACCCAACATAGGGACACCTCAATACATAAGGCAACTGCTAACAGCTATAAAAGAGGAAATGGACAGTAACACAGAAATAGTGGGGGACTTTAACACCTCACTTACACCAGTGGACAGATCATCCAGACAGAAAATTAATAAGGAAACACAAGCTTCAAATGACATAATAGACCAGATAGATTTAATTGATATTTATAAGACATTCCATCCAAAAACAGCAGATTATACTTTCTTCTCAAGTGCACATGGAACATTCTCCAGGATGGATCACGAAATTGAGTCATTTGTTGAGATGTGGATGGATCTAGAGACTGTCATACAGAGTGAAGTAAGTCAGAAAGAGAAAAACAAATATCGTATATTAACACATGTATGTGGAACCTAGAAAAATGGTACAGGTGAGCCAGTTTGCAGGGCAGAAGTTGAGACACAGATTTAGAGAACAAACGTACAGACACCAAGGGGGCAAAACCGCGGGGGCGGGGGGGATGGTTGTGTGCTGAATTGGGCGATTGGGATTGACATGTATATGCTGATGTGTATAAAATTTATGACCAATAAGAACCTGCTATATAAATAAATATATATAAATAAATACATATATATATATATATATATATATATAAGTTGTCCTGGGTTGGCCCCCAGGCACATGGCAGAAGCAGACACAAACCTGCTCTGGAGGAATGTAGTTTAATTTTTTAAATTATTCCAAAATGTGTTAATTATGAAAAATTTCAAACTTACAAATATTGAAAGAGTAGTACAATGAATACTCATATATCCACCACTTAGATTCAACAGTTGTCAGCATTTTGCCAAATTTGCTTTATATCTGTTTTTTTTTCCTCTCTGTTTCTACTTTTCCATTTTCTGTCTCATTGTTGAAACATTTGAATGTAAGTTGCAGATATTATAATGCATTACCCATTATAAACATTTTACATTATAAACATTTTAGCATACATCCCCCCAAAGCACTTATTTACATACCACACTACTATCTTCATCACTTCTAAGATAATAATAATTCCTTAATATTATCTCATGCCTAGTGTATATTTGAATTTCCATGAATGATGCTAAATCATCTTTATCATTGTTCTTTTTCCTAGGGTTCTATCATAATTCACACACATACCATACACATATATTTTGTATATATAATATATGCATGTGTTAATTGAAAGTAAGTTCTAAATGTATATTAGGTAATGTTTAAACTTCTTTTGGAAAAAATTATTTCTATTATGTATTTCATATTACATTTCTTTAGGAGGTACAAGAAGTTAAGACACTGCTCTTAGTGAGGCTAAGGTTGATCTCTTGGTTAAGGTGGTAATTACCAGATCTCCTTGTAAATGTACTTTTTTTTTTTTTTTCCTTTGCCATTAGCAAATTATCCTTTGGGTGATACTTTGCCCCAGGTTGAATATCTTGATTCCAAATGACTTTTCACCTGTTAGTGTCAGCATCCTAAAACGATACTAGCTGAATCAAATACTTTGAGAGTTGATATTCTCTAGCTGATATTTAACATTTATTCACTGATGTTCTTCTGTAATGCTGACTTTTCCTTTATCAACTGGGAATGAACTATCATTCCTCCTAAAATGGAAATGATTTTCTTTTTCTCTTCAATTGCCGATTCTTAGAGAAACGTATTGACATAACCATCACCTCCAATAAGGACAAATAAATAAATCTCTCCTCCTCCCTTTTTTTTCTTTCTTGAGCATCACTATGGACTTATTTTTAAAAACTTATTCCATGAGTTATAATAAATTACAGTTATTGTTCATTTGAAGGCCACGTTGTCCTAAGCTTTCTCTTCTGTCTTGTTGACATGCCCTCATTTGTTTTTGAGAGTTTTCTCTCTGTATAGCACAAGATGTCCTAGGCTATACTTGCACTTTCCCTGCAGACCTGGAATTAGGCACTTCTCCAGGGAGCCCAGAGTAATGTCCTTTAAAGACAGACAATTCTTTTGGATAACTTTACCAGTAACATGGACTCACAATAAAAAAAAAAAAGACAAAATATATGATGAGATAAGTATAACTGGAGACAGCAGAGAAAATGAATTCTAGAATCAAACTTTCAAATAATATGAATATTATGATTATCATATTCAGAGAAACAAATATGTTTACTATATTAATAGAAATAAAAGAGGGGATTGATGGTTAGCAAAGGAACAAGAAAAATAAGACTATCAAAAATAACCTGATAGATTTGAAAAAATTAAATAGAACTTCTTGGAATAAAAACATATGTATTTTTATTTAGAAGTACAATAGATGGTTTCAGTAGTAGATTAGACACCGGTAAGAGAATTAGTGAACTAAATTATCTGCAGAATTATCCAGAATACAGTACAGGTGTTAAAGAGGGAGAAAAGTTTCAGATGTAGAAGATAGAGTAAAAAGGCATAATATACATTTCATCAGGCTGCTTGAAGATGAGATTAGAGAAAACAGAAGATAGGCAATAGCCAAAGACGTAATGGGTAAGAAGTTTCTGGAAATATTAAAGACATGAATCCTTACATTCAGGAAATCCAACAAAAGAGGAATTCATAGCTACACACATTGTAGTGAAACTTCACAATACCAAGGACAAACAGAAAAATCTTAGGAGCAACCAGACAGAAAATACAGATTATCTACAAAGGAACAAAATTCAACTGACAGCTAACTTCTGAATAGAAACAACGGAAACCGGAAGTTAGTGAAATGATATCATCGGTTTCTAAGAGACAGTAACTCTCAACATAGAAACATATACCTTGTAATGTTACTTCTCACAAACATGGGCAAAACAAAAATATTCTCAGGCCACAAAAACTGAGAAATTTCTACTGACCTATATTTAATCATCACCAAATGAAATTTTCATGAATATAATTTAGGAAAAAGGAAAACAAAACTTGAAGTGAGGTCAGGGATGCAGAAAGGAATTATCAGAGAAAATGATCAACATATGTGTAAATATAAACAATCATGGGTTGCATAAAATAGTAATGAAGTCTAATTTTAAAGCTGTAAACAAGAACTAAAATACTAGGCAAAAGTAGCATATAGGTCTGAGGAATAGTGACTGAAATTAAAGTATCTATTATCTTTGTATTCTTTTGAGTAAAATTACATTCTGTTGATTATTATGCTGTAATTTCTAAGGTAATCATGAAAATAATAGAAATCAGTATATAGGTAAAAGTGGACAGAGTGGATCTACAGGGACAAGCAGACATCTAGCCAAGAAGCTTGAGGAGATTTCAGTCCTTGCCTGTGCAAGAACGTATTCTTTAAAAGTATGTATATTAGAAGCTCTGAGGTTTAGAAACTTTATCTTATACCTTACAAATATACCCTATAAATATATATGTATACCTTATAAATATATATATACACATATATAAAAAATAAAATTATCTGTAATTTCTTTAGAGATTGTCAATATTCTGATTTACCCTCTTAGGCCTTTTTCTATTTTATCTATTATATAACTTACAATATATAAACATTAATATATTTTTATATGCTATATGTTATATAATCTATTATGTAGATATCTACCACCTACACACTTACCTACCTACATACCTTTTATCTAAATTCCCATTTATTAATTGTATAATTCAGCCTTTAAGATGCAGTTAATATTGGATTGGTTTCTGTGCATTATGCAAAGTTCATTGACTTCCCCAGAGTGTTTGAATCTTAGACACATGTGCATCTCTGATTATTTTCTTACGACAAATATCTTAATATGGAATTATTTAATAAAAGTTTAGGAATGTTTTTAAGGCTTCTCATTCACATTGCCAGTTTACTATAAATGTTGTAACAGTTCATATGTTAAACAGAGTATATGGGAAGATACATTTCACTTACGAACACTGGGTGTTGTTATACAAAAACTTTTTTTTCACATATTTTTCTTTTTTAAAATTAATTAATTAATTTTTATTTTTGGCTATGTTGGGTCTTCGTTTCTGTGCGAGGGCTTTCTCTAGTTGCGGCAAGCGGGGGCCCCTCTTCATCGCTGTGCATGGGCCTCTCACTATCGCGGCCTCTCTTGTTGTGGAGCACAGGCTCCAGATGCGCAGGCTCAGTAGTTGTGGCTCACGGGCCTAGTTGCTCCGCGTCATGTGGGATCTTCCCAGACCAGGGCTCGAACCCGTGTCCCCTGCATTGGCAGGCAGATTCTCAACCACTGCGCCACCAGGGAAGCCCCATATCATATTTTTCTAAGTAAATATTTTTACTGATCTATTTTCTCTCCTATATTATATACTGACTTGGAAAACAGGCTGAGAAAGGAAAAATGTGTGTTGGTATTTTGTATATCTGGACTTTTCTAAGGGGGAAAATAAAATAATTAAATGTCTGCATAGCCAAAAATATTCAACCTGAAAATACAGCCTTTTTTTGGAGCAGCGTTGTGACAGTGCCTATGATTTACTTTGGAAGTGTGCCCATAACTCCCATTAGTAATAATGAAAGTTAATGACATGCCTTATGGGATCAGACAATGGTCTTTAATATTTGTAGCTACTTGCTGGGGTAGAAGCTATTCTGTATTGTCAGTGGGTGTCAGTTTGTAATTATAAATTGCACAAACACTATACACGGTATGTATTTTGCCAACAGGGATTAACTTGGCATCTAGAAAAATGCTTCTCTTCAGTGCCTAAGGAAAACAAAATCTGTGCCTTTTAAAGTAACACAGTTTGGAGAATAACTAAACACATAAAATATAATTTATCGGTTTTATATTTAATGAAGAAGTATGTGTTTTCAGATTTTATTTTTTAAGTTTTAAGTGATCACTTAGTAACATTAGTCCCCAAATAATGAGTTAGAGTGCGCTTTCAATTTTAAAAAAAAGTCTGTACTTATCCTGAGCTTGAAGGTCACTTAATATTTTGGGCCTCTGTCTGTCTGTCTACCTATCTATCTATCTATCTATCTATCTATCTATATAGCTCACTCAGTTTAGCTGATAACATAAGGATTTAAAGAGAGATTGATCAAATAAACCTTTGAAATAGCTTCAATCATGGCGTAAGAAATAGCTTTGTTATTTGATGGCCCCTGGTTTTATGTTTGGTAAAAGGGTTTAATTAGGGTAAAATGTTTTTAAAGTAAAAAACACAATTTTCAAGAGGCTAGATGGATCTAACTGCCCTTCTCACTCACTGATTCAGCCACTCCTGGCTTCTCAAACATACGAAATTCCTTTTCACTTCAAGGCTTTCATATGTGCTGCTTTCTTCTTAGTGTGTTTTCTTTTATTCACTCTCCTTTTTATTCTCCAATAATTTGCTTGTTTGAGTGAGCCAGTTTAAGAAAGCTATCCCTCCCGTTCTTTCTCCTCATACCCTCCTTTTTCTTCTTCCTTCATAGACGTTACCACAACTTGGGATTCCATATTCATCTTCCATTTGCTTATTCAGTTTGTGCCTCCTGCATTAGATGATAAGCTCCACAGTGTCAGAAATCGTCTAACTTTTTAACCATCTGTTTTCAATGCTTGCCGTAGTGCCAGCCACATAGTAAATGCTCAATAAATACTTTGTTGACTTAATGTAAAATGAATGATCAAACAAATGAATCAGAAATATGTAAATTTGGGGGGTTGATTCTATTCACTTTTTATTGAGCTTTGTTGAAATATGACGTTTTACACCTTTGGGTTTCACATTTTAAAATGGGGTAATAACATTTTTGTTCCACCAGATGGGAGTATGAAGTTGAAAACAATGCTGAACCTATTATTGCTTATTCTTTTTTACGTACCTAATATCATAAAATTTCATACTTAGTAGTAAAGATTAATTCCTTATCTAAAAGTTCCATATGTTCACATTCATTCCGGATTTAAAGTTAACTTCATATTATCCATTTTGAAAACGTTATGAAATTTTACTTTAAAATTAGAAATAGAAATTTATGGCTAAAATGTTCTAAGTTACACTAATTGAATGTTCCAATTTAAATGTTAAATGTTAGTTATTTTTATTAATAAACACTGTTATAAACACTATACAGATGGGATGTGTTTACAAAAGACTTTGATATATGATGATAAAGTTTGCTTTAGAAAAAGATGGTAGTATTTGAAATAGCAATACTATTTTCTTTCACTTACCAAATGCAAACATCTTGCTCAATTTAAAGTAAAATATTCTATTTTCTTTAGTAAACTTTACGCTTTTTATTGATATGTTAGTACATTTTATAGCTGTTATAATATGAAGGCTCTATTTATTTTAGAACATTCAATTAATTTTGTAGCAAATAAAACTTAGGATTGTATTGGTTTATAAAAGTGGCAATGATATTTAAGTACATTTTAATGTACTTTGATTTCGTGATTCCTTTAAGTTTCCTCCTTTATTTTTATGTTTTCCTTTTTTATTTCTTTCTGGAGAAAATTGGTGAATTTCACATAAATGTATTGTTTATTTGCAATATTTGATAATTCTTCTCATATATGCCACTAAAATCTGTTGTTTTCAAATTGGACTATTTTCTTGATGCTTACAGGTTTACAGCCATAGTATAAGGTGTATACTCTGTATTAAGATCCATTAGGGTGGGAACTGTGTTGCAAAGACTAAGACAGTGCTTGGCACTTACTTTGTGCTCAGTGAATATTTATTTCCTTCCTTAGTTAATTGATGAAGGGACAAAGTGAACTGATATTTCCTTTAAGTAGCAGGGAAGGATCAGATTGAGTATTCTAGGTTTTCATGAACCCTGTGAAGTGAAATAATTTTACCTAGGAACTAATCTATAATACGTAATGGTAGATTCTGGATTAAAGACCTTAAAGAAATTCGATCCTCTATCAAACTGTCAGTATTGATTATATTCATAGAAACAGTTGTGGTTTTTTTCAAGAAAGCCAATTATCATTGCATATTGAATTTTTAAAAATCGAATAAGTCCAGGGATTCTAAATTCTCAACTAAGTGTAGGTCTGTTACTATAATGATAAATTGGAATTTATGATTCAAAGATGCATGGGATTTACATAGGGATATTTTTTTTTTCTTAATCTTTATTTGTATTGCTGAGATTTGGAGTGATCTGAATTTTCTAGGCAACTTCATTGTTTTTATATAGAACTAAATTTGTTGAACAGACAACTGACTAACTTTTAGGTTAATGCGACTTTGCAAAGAACTACTTTTGGGGAATGGTTTTCAACCTGATCGTGATGAATTTTAAGATATTGATGGAATTTCCTCTGCATAATTCTGAATGAATTTAAATGGATAAACTAGATGTTAGAAAAAATACAAAATTTTTTTTCTTAATAGTACTCTTATCCTACATGGTTGATGAGAAGAAAGTAAATACGAAAACACATCTCTGAAACACTAAAATATATTTTTGAAAACCGTTGTCCCTCAAAGACTTTTATTCATATTTCTTGGCATTCATGTTATTGGTTATTTATATTATTGATTCATTCTGCATATTTTAGTAATGTAGTATAGTTTTTAGTATCCAAAACCAGGGTTTGGATCCTGATTCAACTCTGTGACTGAGTCAGGTTGAATATATTTGTAAATTGAGTACAACAGTATCTACTTTCAGGGTTTTAATGTAGAATGATACAAGGTATGTCAGATGTTTAGATCACTGCCTGGTGAGGTACTTGCTTGATAAATGCTAGTTATTGTTATCAATACCTTACAGGCTCTGACAACTTTTCTAGCTTGTTCTTTTATCAAAAAAATGGAGATTGTTGTATATCTTGAGATAACTATGAAGTTGAGTTGCCTTTTCAATATTAACAGGAATGTTTTCTTAGCTTACGGACCAATTCTCTTGACACTCATATAAGTACAGATTTAAAGGTAAACAAAACTTCCAGAAAAGATTCAGAATCATAAAAAAGCATCTTGAATAAAAGAAGGGTCTGGGAAAAATTTCAAGCACTTCAATCTGTATTTCAGCATTAATATGTGATTCTATGTAAATATATTTGGAAGTGGATTTAAAAAAAAAATTCCATTAAATAGGGAGGACTACTTTTCTAGACATCTGTTTTTAAATAATTTTCAAAACTGACTAGGGAACCTGAGAATTGAAGGCAGTTTCATTTTTTTATAGACTATGCCATTAATTAAAACTTCAGAGATCAGTTAATATTATGCATATAAGGTTTGAAATCATTATAGTAAAAATGATTTTTATCTAATTACTTGTACCAGTTATCTTGCTTGTAATTTTAGATTGCATAATTACTGCACAGATACTTCAGTGGCAACATATGTCACATTTGTCTACTCAGTGATCACACCTCATTGTGTCTAGACATGTTCTGATGGGCTTTACATTCATATTGACAAGTGAGGCATTTACCAGTCAGTATGTCCTATAGATTCTACACCTGACTTACTTGAATGTGCTTTTTTAAAAGCAGCAAAGTCTGTAGAAAGAACTAGATTAACCTCATTTGAAACCTGGCTCTAATGCTTACTAGCAATGTGACCTTGGGAAAGTTCTTTAGCACCTCTGAATTTTAGTTTCCTCATCTATAATATCGTGATAATAATTAATACAACAATGATCTTGTTGCAGAAATTAATGAAATTGATATAGGAAAATAGTCACTCTCATACACTATTGGCGAGAATATTCATTATTAGAACATATCTGTAGGGCAATTTGACATTACCTATTAAACATTAAAAGGTACAGTCCCTTTGACCCAGTAATGCCATTTCTTGGAATATATTCTACAGAAATGCATTGGTACAAATAGACTTAGGTACAAAGATGTTTATTAGAACATTATTTGTAATCTAACTTTGGAAATACTTAAATATCCATTATTAGGGAAAAGTTAAATGAATCATGATAGAGTCATGCACCAAAGAAAGTACTGAGATGAAAAAAACTCTGGAATACAAAAAATAAAAAAATATATCACAGGTTGTGAAAAGTATAATATTATTTTTGTAAAAATATGTGTATAAGGATAATATGTAATTATATATCTATATTAATTAATGCAATATGTAGTTCCTTCATACTATTATAATTACTTTGAAGATAACTAAACTGATATTTATACAATTATTGATAGTGGTTCCTTTCGCGAGGAGAGTGCTAGGATATCTGAGTGTTGGAGGCTGCTGAGTACATTCATAAGTAATGTGTGTATTGAAACACTAAAGATAAAACAGGTAATTACAAAAAGACTTTTTTTTAAATGATGTAATTCCTTCTTTTTACTATTTTAAATCCCCTTGCCATCATCCTAGTTCAGGATTTTCATTATTTCACTAGAGATTCTTACTCAAAGTGGGACAGACCGAATACTCTATAGAGTGTAAATAAATTCTGTGTAGGACTTGAAGTCTTTTTCAAGCTATGTTTGCCATCTCCCTCCCTTTCAGCTGGGATGGCTGCTCTAGTGAGGCATAACTCACAGGTGGGACTTAGGAGCTGTAGGTGATACTACTCACAGATAGGGGGTGAAGAGGGCTAAGAAAACTAAAACCCAACGTCCAAGCGGAAGGCGCGTAGGAAAAAACCCATAAAGAAGAAGGAATACACAAAGGATAGGGGAAAGTCTGGAGATGGTAGCATTATTGGAATCTGGGAAAGACCAAATTTTAAGAAGGAAAGCAGTGATCAACCATGTCAAAATCTGTAGGGAAGTCAGATCCATTGGGTACTGAAATGTTTTAAGTATAGAGTGATAATTGTCAACTCTGGTGAGAAAAATTTCAGTGGAGGTTGGGGTGTCGGGGGAAAGTTAGGATCCAGTCCAAAGTAAATTGATAAGTAGGAGGTGAGAACACAGGTATTATAGACTACTCTTTTTCAAGACATCTGGCTATGAATGGGAGGCGGAGGGGGGAATAAAAGGGAAAAGGCTCTTTGATGTACTCAAGTTTACCAATTTTTGAAGGGTAATATAGTTTTTGGTAGACATTCCAACTTCAAATGATTAACTGGAAATCAAATCAGTTCTATTGCTTAGGTATATATTATGTAACTAGCTTTTCTTGGAAGGAGACCAAAGAAGTTATATTGTTCTAATTTTGACATTTTTCTTGACACTTTGCTGAGATGTTTGATGGTCAAAGGGGGTGTTTAGTAACTTATAAATTTCCCAGTTTAAATTTATTGCATTCATGTTTCATGATGTAAGTTTTGGAGTGTTCCTCTCCTCTCTCTCCATGACTTGAACAAAACTCCCTATGTGCTTTGACACTCTCCTCAGTGTTTAATTCGTAAAAGTTTGGCTTTGCTTACGGCTTGCTTTCTGTCAAACTCTATGCCTTTTCCCATCCCAGAGTACTAGGCTAGAAGTAGAAGCAGGCAAGATGGTACAGCAGGAGGATGTGGGAGGAGGAAGCAAGGAGAAGATAGGCTTACCTAGAAATGCTGTGCGGAGGGTATCTGGAAGCCATGAAGAAAGCAATGTGTAACATCATGGTTTAACCCAGACTTCCATAAATTTAAAAAAAAATTGAGAACCAGATATGTCTAAATACTATTCTCTGTATTTTATAGATGAACAAACTAGGGATGTATGTATATAAATATTTATATATGTATATAAATATATATATATTTACTGTATACATATATATATATATATAGTAAAATGGGTAATACATTCTAGATTTCATATTTATCTTTGGTCCCACTCAAGGTATTGCCTTGATTCATGGAACAACTCAGGTATTGCATAGTATTTTATACACTTCCCTGAGACATAGATAAAATACATTTAAAATGTTGTGCTTAGCAAAGGGATCATTTGTTTTGCATAAATATTTCACTCAGTTATAAGGATATGAATCATGTACCAGGTGAATGAATTACATTTCGATGTTTTTGTGTATGTGTGTGATTTAAGACATAACTGTAGAAAACCTGGAAAGACATGACTGTAGAAAATAAGAAAAATCTATTATACCATAATTGAGATTTTATCACTATAAAAATTTTTAGTAATTTTTTCTTTCAGACTTTTTTTTTTTTTCATTTGAAATGCCTTTAAACTAAAAGGATATTTTCTTTTTGTGTTGGTCACACACAGCGCAAGAACAACAATATGAATTATACTAGTTTGGTTTTTGTGCCCTGGGCCAGTAGTTGAAAGCCTGGATTTAGCAATTGAATCTTTAGTTAAACAGATATTATATAAAATCCTCTGTTTTGTTTTATGTTGCTTTCACTGTAAATTATTTTAAATCCTTTGTGGAGTTTAGGAGGTTATGCATGAAAACATAAGGTAAAATCTTATTCTAGCAAGAAGTTGCCTATTAGTTTCATAGTCCAGGATACCCCTTGTGTAAACTGTATATTTCCCACGTACCGTCAGGAATTTGCATGAAAAAAATGTGTCCCATGCAATCATCGTGAGTTGCAGAGAGGAACGAGAAATGACTAGTTTTTGCAATTCAAATATCATACTTGTTAAGTCAGTATTTTTTGAAATAGGTACACTAGGTGGATATACATATATATATTTGTTGTTGTTCTTGTTTGTTTGTTTTAGGGAACAACCTCATTTGATAAAGTGCAGCTCTAAATACTATGTTTATTTAGTCTCTGGTGGATTTGATGTCTTAGATTGCTGAGGATTGCATTATTTTTATTACCCATATTCTGTTAACATACATTTTCATGTTTTATTATCTTTACGAGTTTTCCATTCTGCTTTCATGTCTTCTAGTACCTGGCACATTTTATAGCAAGAGAAGTTCATTTGTTGCTGCCTTTGAAAATGTTGCTTAAACTGATGTCCTTTTCCAATGATTTATGGAAGTTTTTCTATATTAATCAGCTGGCTATAGTCTGGTACTTCCTTATAAAAATGTGAGGAGTGTTTTCATACCTTGGCTCAGCCTGCTGACCCTCTCTCTCCTTCAACACTTCCATTCTCTGTGACTTCTGAAGTTATTAGCATTAACAGTAAACTGAAAATGTGATTGGCCTTATTGTACCAGACACGGAAAACCGAAATAATAATAATACCATTCATATTACATAGACATTTCCTTACTGAATCCATGGGAGTTCCCTCATTTTGTTGATCTAACTTCACAAAGTCCCAAGTGGATTAGTAGCTAATGTAAATACTAATTTAAAGTGAGAAGAAGTAGGGGAGGGAAGGATTGTCAACTTTCACTTTCTAAGGTAAGACCCTAAAGAAGATTAGACTTATACAGTCTCTTGTACAGACAACTACTTGAAAAACTTAAAAAACAGAAGACTTTATTTTTTGTCTGAAAAGTAGAGAAAAAGGAGTGGAAATCTCTAATCACTCTCTTGATAAAAGGTTTTTTTTTTAAACTAAAATATATTAAAAATAAAATATAAAAAGTCACCTAAAGGTTTTTAATTAGGGTAGAATATGTTATTAGGAATAGCTTAACAAATTGCCAATTAATAATCAAAATACAAACCTCTTTGAGGATCACTATGTGCCAGGTATTCTTATAGTGCTTTGTGTAAATTAATTTAATGCCCATTTTTGTTCAATGAAACAAAAATGTATTTGTACTACAATTATTCTCATTCTTCAGGTGAGGAGGATAATGCATACTGGGATTCATTACCTTCTCCCTAGTCAGTCACACAGCCATGAAGTGGCAAAGCTGGGGTCCAGGCCTGGGCAGCTGGTCCCAGGGCCCACAGGCTGAATTCCCCTCTGGGCTGCTCTTTAGTTAGGAACATTCTTCCTGGGAATTGGGACTTGGTTCAGAGAGTGGATTTTTTTTTTTTTTTTTTCCCAATTGAAAGAAGTTGGCCTAAATGTTTTCTTTTTTAAAAAAAATCATATTTTCATATGAAAATTTGAAATCCGTGTTCTTCTTATTGCCTTAGTCCTTCAGTGTAACATTAGAAGTATAGAGAATATGTACTGTATGTCTGAATGATTCCAAACATATTTATTTAAAGTGGTGTTAAAAAGAGTTCAAATATAAATATTTCTAAATATATGATTTTAGAACTGAAATTTTCAACTTTCACTTTTGTATTTAGCTTTATGTATACTAGATGAATATACACTTTAGAAAGATCAGAGTTCCATGAAAATACAATTAAAACCATAATTTACAGATGTCTTCATTTTCATTTTTTGATTGGATAGATATTGATAAACCTCAATAGAGCTTTTCTTTCTAATTTTGAAAGCAGCTGCGATATTCTTAGCTCCTGATATATTTTAAATGACTGATAGTATCATACACTCTAAGATCTCAAAGTGTACACCTCTGTGTATATTTTGTAAGAGCTGTGAATTGGGTAAAGATATGAGGAATATTTTTCAGAAATGAATCTGATATGAAGTACATTTTAGGTTTTCGTACCTAAAATGTTCCTTTCTTAGGTTTTTGTACCTATTTCAAAAAATACTGACTTAACAAGTATGACATTTGAATTGCAATAAACCATTTTACTAATTCAAGATTTACCTAAATAAGGTTGGAATGATTAATCAATGAAAATCCTCTGTCCTTGGTATCATTAAAGTGATATTCACTTGAATTATTCAGACTACTCTATGTGCAAAGTAGGACAGACAACCATGCAACTTTCCACGAACCTTGGAAGCAGTTAGGACCACTGTATTCCCACGAACTCCTTTGTATATCTAATTAAACATGACTGTTAGGATCAGTTATTTTATTTTTTATGGGCTTTGAGAATTTGATTTGACTCTTTTGGAATCTCGAAATCATACACTGACTCCTGAAAACTCATTCAGAAAGTCACATTCTTTACATGAATAATTACTTAGTTTGGAAAATATGTTCTTTAAAACCACACATAATAGGTGCTTTAATTAGTGCACTTTGTTTTAATACGTTGTGCTGCTCCAAGGAGCAGAAGATGCTCTTGATTAATTTGTTTTAGAGATATAACTTATAGCCTTAGAGACGTATCTATTTGTTGCTTGTGTGCTTAAACAGACCACTGATATTATTTTATTCATATATTAGAAATTAGAAATATTTCTAATTAGAAATATTTCTAATTAGAAATTAGAAATATTTCCTACTAAAGGTTTCAACAGAATTTTCTTCTCAGGGTTAACACCAAGTTTCTTTTGAAATGTCAAAGATTCAGAACTTAGGTTTAAAAAAATATTTTAAAGCTAAAAAGGATGCAGATTTTCACAATGGAATATTATTCTCTGGACATAAATATGAATGGATTGCAGCCAAAATAAAGATGAATAATAGAATTCTTGGACATTATATGGAATGAAAAATACAAGTTGTAGAGGACTTAGTCCCATTTTTATAATGCTCAAATAGCATCAAAACTAAGCTATGTATTATTTAGTAATACACAAATAGGTGGTGAAATGATATTCAAAAAGGAGGCAAGAAAAATGATAAATGCAAAAATCAGGATAATGCCCCCAGTCGGAAGGCAGAGTTGGGTTTGGAGGGAAGGTAATAACGTCCTAGGGTTTAACTTAATGGTGGGACCACAAGAGTTAGTTTTATAATCATGGTTTGTAACTTACGTAAACATATTATTTTGGAACCATCAAATACTACATAATAGAAAAACCTAAAAGACAGTAGTTAATTTTCTACCTGTTCAACATTGTATTTGCCTTTGAAGAAACTAGTGAAGCGGGAAATTTAGGCAATTAAGTAGTTGTTATGTCTGTATGAGATCAAATCATAGGCTTACTGAACTTTTTTTTTTTCAGGTAGGGCATCCTGTCTTAAACCTTCATATTTTGTTCCACTATTTAATCTTCATTTCAAAGGGAAGATCACTTCTGAGCAATTTAAAGCACATAAGAGAAAACTAAATTTAACAAATATTTATTGAGTTCTCACATTCCCTGTCAGATGACATTGGATACTGCTGAAGTCCCAGAGTAAGATGCATTTCTGCTCTTCAGGATCCTGAAGTTCAGTAGGGACATGAGACTGGGTGCATCTGACTATAATTCCAGTTAGTACAAATTCTGAGAACACAACGTGTTAGGTAAATTTAAATGAAGGGAGTCCTTGAGAATAATTCATCTCTTAAGAAAATGTGAATAAAGCATTATATCAGAGCTTGTGTAGAAAAACATGAGACTTTAATTTTGTCTACTCTTTTTGCTTTATTTCATAACCTTATATATTCTTCATCCTTAGGAATTTCTTTTTTTAAGTTATTAAAGAGTTAAAAAGGTTATTAAAACTTAATAAGTTTTAAGTTAGTAAAGGCAGCTGTCTCATTTCCATGAGATACTGAGATATAGCTATTCCAAAGGTATATTTATATCAGAGACTGTTGGCCTGGATGGCATTATAATTTATTTTTATTTAATAAGTCCTTTCCCTTATTACAAGGGAAATAGAGGAAAAAAGGAAATGTAATAAGTCTAGGAATCAGTTTGGTATGCTGAAAATAGCATCAAGCCTTAGACAGACTTTGTTTGAATTCCATCTTTGACATTTTCTGTCTATATGACTTAAGGTAAATTATTTAACTTCCCCAAGCCTCAATTTCTTCACCAGCAAAACGGGGTTGATAATACCTCCCAGTCACAGCTGTGAGGATTAAATTTTATGATGTATACAAAGCACCTAACCAACCTGACCACAGCGGCTGTTATTTGTTTATAACCACTGTAATGCCGGATAGGATTAAGGCCCTTTAAAACACTGAACCATTAATTCCCTAGTTCTAGAACACTGTATGCCCTGAGTGACTGAATTCATAAGTGAATTAACCATTAAAGTTGAAAGTCGAGGATGTGTGAAGACTACTTTCTAATTTAGCTACCAGCAAATATCTTTTTAAACAAAAATATGCAGTTATCTTTTCTGCCCTGAACTGAAAGCTTAGGAAGAAGTTATGGAGAAGATCAGACTACCTTGTTTTTGCAGCCTGGGATGGAATGGGGCACAGAAGGTAAATGACCCCTGTAGAGGGTGAAGAATCTGGGAGACTTTCCATCTGCTTCTGAATTAGATATTAACCTTGGCTTCGTTATTTAGTTTGAAGTCCTGCCTGTAAATTCCAAAATATCAAGGGTATTTATAATCAAACAGAAAGCAACACATGCATTCCAAATGATATTTGAATTATTTGCAATTTGATATTTTCTGCTCTTGCTTTGCCCTCTTAGAATGAATCATTGGAGTTGACTCTAGAAATGTCACTACTGTGTGCACAGCACAGTGCAAAAAATGTAATTTACATTTCAATCTCTTTCTCCTGTCTATTCTGTTCAACCAACTTTCCAAAAAAGAACCATTCATGAAGTATTTTAAATTTGCGATGCTTTGCTACTTGTTTAGAAGTGCTTGCGAATCTCTTCCAAATCTGTATTTATGTAATTATAATTAACCAGCTAAATTTTCTCTCATAGTATTTTTATTAATTTAGAAATATACATTTAATTCCTATTAAATAAATGACTATCTCAATTTTTAAAGAGGTATAGGTAAACTTATTTCAATGATATTTAAATGTCTTTTTGTTTATACCTTCTTAAATAAAATCAGTACCCATGACCTAGTAATTAGAAGCATGTAAGGCAATTCTGAGTCTTTGTAAGCAAAGGTTTGGAAGGTTTTGATTCTATCAAACATCTCTACAAGCGGTTTGGCTCTTTTGAGGTGGGAGAGGGATGGTGAGAGGAAAAGATATTTAAAATAAATTTGGCTTTTTTTTCACAAGTTAAATAATAGTTTATAATTCTAATTACACATTAGTTTGTGACAATGGTTTGCTTCTTTAACAGCAAAATATTTCAGAAGTACTCAGGCAGACCTGAGAATTTTAATCCTAGGTTATTTGGAAAGTAAACATTTAAATATTTTAAAGGAACATTGATGATAGACAAACTTTGATTTCTGTTAAAAAAGTGATTCTGCAATTATCTGAAACTTAGCCAAATGTGCAACAGATATATCTCTTGAGGAGTGGCTTAAATCTTTGCTTTTTGAACCTGCTTTCTAGGAGCAAGGAAGACTCAGCTCACCCTTAAGTGGTAGAACTTACAAGTTTGGAGTTATTTTTCTGTTTTCTACCATACCTTAGCTGAATTTTAGAAATTGTATTAAATTTCATCTCATTGTAAAGGAAACATGATTAGCTGTGGAATTGCTGTATTGACTTACATGATTCCTTTGGGTTTCTAAGATTGCATCTTTAATCCTTTGATATCTTCTGTAGATTACCTATCTTGGCCTGGAGAAAATGGCATTTAGATGTCACCAAGCAATTCATAATCTATGGACTTGTACACATGTATAGAAAAAAATGTATGTTGAAAATGAACTTTCAACATATTTATCAAGCCATTGGTTGCAGTAATATAACACATGATAATATTTTTTCATACATGAAGAAACTTGGTACATATATCTAGGTCTCTTGTAGTTAAGAGGCAGGAATATTTAATTCAACTCTAGATTCCAAATAAAATCATGATAGTAAAGTTATTTGGGAGTACAATTAATATTCGTTTCATAACCTACTAACTTACTACTCAGAGTGTGTTCCATGAACCAACAGCATTGCTATTTCCTTGGAAATAGTTGTTAGAAATTCAGCTTCTCTGGTTCCAACCCAGACTTATTGAATCAGAACCTGCATTTTAACAAGGTCCCCAGCTAATTCATGTCTGCAAAGAAGTTTGAGAAGCACTGGTTTTATAGAGACTTAGTGGTCTTGTGGCACAAAATTGTTACTAAAGAAATGTGAAGATTGTGTAAATGTTGAAAGTATAATTAATATCCACATTAAAATATCTATATTTATAAGTTGTATTGTTTAAAACTGGACAGTTACTTAAGATGGGCTATGCACAGCTTTTTAAACTGATAGAGTGTGCAGTAAAAGAAAGTATTAGTTAATTCAAGGTTGAATACTGGTAAAATTTGAAAAGACAGACTATAAATGATATGAAAATCAATAATAATTGATTTAATAGTCATTCAGTAATAATTCTAGATATGAAAACTAAAACTGTATAGCATGGTACCTATCTGTATTGGTCTATTTTGGCTAAAATTGAAAGGTAAAACTATATCTAACCTACTGATGAAGTAATGCGAAAAGAAATGGAAACTGCTTGTTGCAGCAATTGAAATTAAGTCTCATTTCATCTAATTATATATTTAAGGAAATGAGAATAATGGGTTAGCTGTATATGGAACAAGCAGCAATTGTGCATATAAATAAAAAGTGAACATGGCTAACACTCATGACATGTTAGCCTTTCTGTGCTTTATACAACCCCTGGCATGACAGAGAGCTTTTTCTCAGGTTTAACAGAAATAGTGCTGTGGAGGATTCTGCCCTGGAAGGAGAAAAGGAGGCATATTGTGAAAGGCTGCACCAGGATGGGTGTGATGGTGCTATTCTCAGGCTTCAGGTGGTGGGAATGTAGCTGCAGCAGTTCCAGTCCCGTTATCCTCTCAAGCTGCCTTTGTTCCCAGCAAAAGTGTCACTGTGTCCTATTGGCTCACAGTCTTTTTGTTTGGTTAGGAAAGGTCATGGTCTGAGAGATGGGGAGGAGTAGATCTTTAAACAACCACAATAAAATAGGGCTTTGGTCCCTGAAAAAGGTATAATGCATTCCAGGCAGGCGGTGAACACAAAATATCCAGTAGAGTAGGACTCAGAAAAATAAAATTATTGACTAAAACATGAGATATTCTGCTTTTTATAATGCAAATCATGTGGTGACCTCATCAAATCAGCTAATATACTAAGTGGAAACATTACAGCGAACTTGTAGGAATTTTTATAAACATCCAGTTACCTGGGCTTTAGAAGAGTTGCTCTGGCACCAGAGTAACTTATGGGGCTGAGAACACTGACTATGATTACCTTACAACAATAGGAGTACTTTAAGAATTTATATATCATCAAAGCCCTCTATTCAAGTAAGAGTTTAATCATTAGAGTTTAATTTGTAGTGAGCCTCATACGTTTGTGCAATGTAATGGGGAAAGTACTAGGTAAAGATTTATTACATGACCTGGCTTCTTGACCTTTAACTAGCAAGTTACTTGGTTTCTGCTCCCTTATTTGTTAAGTGAAACTTTGGGGAAGATCTTTAAGATCCCTTCCAATTCTGTAAAACTTATGATAAAATTGTTTGAAGCAGCACAAAAAAGTTAATATCAAGTACAGTAAAATTCCCTTTATATAGAGAAATATAAATGCAATCATTATTTAATGTTTATTTAAAATGTAGATGTATAGCATAGCTCAATGTATTAAGCATTTTTGACTCCCAAGAAGTTTATAAAATATATACACTTTCTAATAATTGAAATTTATCATTAGAAAGACATAAATCTAAGAAAATAACAGATTATTTTCTCAAGTTTTCTCTGCTAGGAAATTAGCAAAATTCAGTTAGAAAATGGCGGTACTCATTTCTAAGACTATTTTTCCTAACAGTTATGTGGTGAAATAACTTTGAGATATTTTAAAGTAATCTTACTTATGATTGGCATATACATTGGTTTAAAATGATTAGTTTAAAAATGTACTGAATTTTTAATGAAACCACCTCTGATCAAGTATTGGATTAGTAGCATAATTCTTGACATTTTAGACAAAAATAGAACAGAGAAGTGTAAACACTAATTATTGGTTGAATAGTAAAGTGGAACTGGGTAACTACCCAAGGAAAGCAGTCTATAAAAAGTCAGGCCCTAAAAGTGTCATTTGCTAAAGCCGTGGTTCCTAAAATTTTTTTGTTGAATACGTTTATTTGTAAAAAAAATACACATATACATATATGCATACATAAAATATCTTTAGGATATAATTCTATTTATTAATGAGTAATATATACATGCCCTATATTATGTACATTATAAAATATGCAAGGTAGAAATTTAAAAGGATAATGAAATAACTGATATTTTTAAAAGAATGTATTACTTTCATTCATGATATACACTTTTTGTTATGACTAAAATATAGAAATGGAATAATGCTAACATTTTTGTGAAGCAATGCAATAGAACATGAATCATTATTTTTAGAAATTTAACTGTGAAGTACAGGAATTGAAAGTCTAGTTCTAAAGTTTGGTTTATTGGTTTTAATGGCTATCATAACTGAAAAATGATTCCTCATAAAGATATATAGATCCAAATGAAGAAAGAAAATTGTTGGCCAAAAATTATACCATGGTTTTTTTTATTGAAATCCAGTTGATGAATTTCTATCTCAATTGAAGTCAATAAGTTGTTCTTATAAACTAATTACAGGGTGTTAGATTTATATATTCTTAACAACCTGGTTTAAAATCCTGTGAAACGTCATACAATGAAGATATTTCTAAACATCTACTTTTACTACGTTCTCTTCCTAGTAATAACTTTTTTCAATAAACAACTGTTTTTTCATTTGGCCATAATATAATCAGCAAACGTCTGCCTGGCACAGATGACATTTATGGTCACCCCCATCTCAAAACAAAGTATTATAAATATTCATTATGTTTTAAAAGTCTTGTTCTCAAATAATTAATTGCTTTGACAACATCCTGTCACACTTGAAAAACTTCTGGCTTCAAATTCCTTGTCATAATATTTTGCCTGTGATTAATGTAAACAATGACTTTATGTGTGCTGCTGTTGCTGTATCCTAGGTTTGCTTTTTTTTTTTTTAATTCTAGTCAGACTTACACCCTGTCATTTGTTAAACAGTCTTTTCATAGAATATTATCTTTTAAGGAGCTCATCTATTGTTAAGATTATAAATTCTCTAATGCAACTTTCTCTTAATGGTTAGTAATAGAAAGTAGAACATGTATTTTATTGAAACAGATAATCTAACTAATACCCCAATCTGAGACATGTTAGAGACACTTATGTTTGATTCTGCTGTGTAGCAATCCTACCACTTAAAAAAGAATGAAAGTGGTGACAATGGAATAGAGGTCTTTTTCAGTGGAACAAGATCACGATGGTAAATTGTACTCTAACAAGGATACACAGTATAGAAACGTGTAAAGCAATGATCACATTGCTTTTTCAGTGTTTTTTTTTTTTTTTGAGAATAAAGTAAGACAGCTCTTTTGGGTAGATTCACAGAAACATGGAAATTTTGAACTGACATATATAATTTTTGAAGACATCTTGAAATTTTAGTTCCTGAAAAAGATGAAACAGGAAATGTTTTCTTAATAGTACACTGATCCCTTATAGTTCAAATAACCTGAAAGGAGGCTGTCTATATTTTATATGCTGTTCATTTACATGCATATAGCTATAATTAAATATAGACTTCCTTAGTTTCAGTTAGAAATTTGGCTGCCTTCCCAGCAACAGGCAAGTATATGAAACTGAATTTCCTCATCTGTTTAAACAAGTTGGCCTTCTCAACCCTTAAAATATATATGTATATATTTCAATGATAACACATCTTTTTACTATATTTGATAAATTTACACTCAGAAAAACAATCTGTGTTTTGACTCTGGTAATTAATAATATGTAGTCTTGTGTTCTAAGCTAGACTTTTTTGCAACAAATGGGCCAAATTCTCAGGTCACTATATAAGCAATGGTCAATTGCTTCTTTTTCTGGAGTACATATTCTGTACCCTGCCCTTTCTTATTTTTTTAAAAAATTAATTAATTAACTTATTTATTTTTGGCAGCGTTGGGTCTTCATTGCTGCATGCGGGCTTTCTCTAGTTGCGGCGAGCGGGGGCTACTCTTCGTTGTGGTGCGCAGGCTTCTCAGCGCGGTGGCTTCTCTTGTTGCGGAGCACGGGCTCGAGGCACGCGGGCTTCAGCAGTTGTGGCTCGTGAGCTCTAGAGTGCAGGCTCAGTAGTTGTGGCACACGGGCTTAGTTGCTCCACAGCATGTGGGGTCTTCCTGGACCAGGGATCGAACCCGTGTCCCCTGAATTGGCAGGCAAATTCTTAACCAGTGCACCACCAGGGAAATCCCGTGCCGTTTCTTACTGAATAAGTTGTTAAGGTAATTACTTTCGTCAGTTTTACTTCTCATTTAACAAATCTGAATATTTTATAGGACATGTTATAATAGTAATGCGAGGCTTTGTGGAGGATATGAAACTATGGAGAAGAGCCAGCATGTTGTAGAGAAAGGAGAGCAGGTTTAAAACCAGACTCTAAGTTGAAACCTGAATTTCTCACTTGGTAGCTGTGAAACTTTAGGAAAGTTGCTTACCTCGTTTAAGTCTCAGTTTGCACATCTAGGAAGGGAAGTTAGGTATTAAAAGAACTAAATTACAGGATATGAAAAGGGGTCCTCACAGGAGGTAATCAAGAAATTGTGTGTGTATCTTACTGTTATAAATTCAATGAAAATTTGAGCCAATTTTTTTCTCTTACTAAAATATTAAATATGGTATTTATCTTCCTTTATCTTTAAATCCAAGCATTCCAGAAAAGGTTTCCAACTGTAGATATATTGTACTTTAAAACAGGCAGCATGATGTGCTTTAGTCAAGAAACAGTCAAGTGCGCAAATACAGTTTTGACTTTTAAACCTCTGCTTTAATTACTGAAAATGTGTTGCTTTCTAAGCAGATGTCGAGTCATACTTATTAGCTTCTTCTGAAGTATTGTATGTTACTGGCTGTGATTTTACTCAGTGCCTTTTTGTTTCTCAAGCGATATTTGGCTACTTAATAAAGGATCTTATTAGCAGGCTAAAGATACCTTAAAAGATATGTGTAGCAGAGAGCAAGTTTCGGTTCCAATAGTCATAGTGCATGTTAACTATTTTTTCTTGCACAGTTCTCACAGTTAGGAATTGACTCCCTGTGTCTGTTATCTCCCATACAATTATGTGATTATTTTAAACTGCAACCTTTTCAACCTAAAGCTAATCTTTAGCCATAAAGAAATAAATGTTTATTTCTTACAAAAAGAGCCATTATGAATGTTTTTTAGACCCCCAAGTGCTTTGAGTTATTAAGATTGCAAGATAAAGTGTTTATTGGAGTGTCTTGGTGTTAAGATAAATATGTTGGCAATAAAGTTTTCAAAAAGTACTATAGCAAGTGTTCATTTAATTGTAGTTAGAGAAAACCGTCACTGTTAATGTATTGCAGCATTTAATGACACTTCTGAGTGTGATAAAAGCAAAAAGCACTTCCATTAGTGAAAAAGATGGAAATGGGTTTGGGTCCTACTTACTATTTAGGAGCATTACTTTCTCATGTACTCTGTTTGAACTTTTAGCATGTATAATTTTGTTGTTGTTAAATATGTTGTCAGCTAATCAGCAAAGATTTCTTGCACACCTTTTCTGCAGTGTATGTTATGGTAGTTATGCAGAGTACAAAGACTGTAAGACAAGGTAAATAGCTTCCCATCACATTGGAGAGGTAATAAATTCTCTGCATGAAACATAGCAATAGTGGCTGATATATGGGTAAGTGACGAACAGCATTTCCCAAAGAATTCTATGAAATGCTATTTCCTTGAAATGCTTTGAGGAAAATATTCTATTGCCAAATGTGTTTGGGAAATGTGACCCAATATATATGTCTTTTAGAGATTTACAGTACACTCTAGCATATTAAAGAGTCTGAGAAGGCCTGCAATAAAGAAGCCAGCAAAAATTATTTGGATAAGCAATTTTCCAAGCTTATTTGACCATGTCCTGAGTATCTCTTATAGGAGCCTACTTTAGAAAATGCTCCTTGATTTAGAATCTAATTAATCCAACAGAACATCCCCTTAAAGCATGGGAAAGCTTACTTTCTATGATGAAATGCTGATGTAAAAACAGTCATATTAAAAAATACATTATTGAGGGCAGTGGGAATTGTTACAACTTTTTGGGAGATAAGTTTGGCAAAACATGCAAAAGTAGAAAATATAAATGCCCTTTGGCTTAGGAATCATACTTCTAGGCATTTACCTATGTTTGAAAGCTTTTAATGGCTAAGCCTTACTTCTGAACTAAGGATAATCTCATCAGCATGCCGTTCAGTATCCTCCACAACTTTTCTCAGCACACTCTGGGATATACCGGCATACGCAAGATGTGCTGCCGAGATGAAAAGTAGAGACAGATTTATAGAGGCTGGAAAGGTTGGAAGAAGTTTCATGGAGCAGGTGGGACTTAAATCAGCCTCAGTGGATGGGCAATATTTTGATAGAAGAGGCATCATTCTACAGTTGATACTCCAGATTCCAAGTCCAAAATGAGCAGTTGGCACATTGTGAAGTTAATTAAAGACTTTTTTGGGGCATGGGGGTGGGTGCTAATGGCACTACTATATATGCAGCATTTGAAGAACTTTATTACATCTTACTTAGTCCACAAAACCATTACATGCAACGAATGCTATTATTTTCCTTTTTTATGTACATAAAGAGACTGAGATTTCATATAATCTTCCTTGGGTTATACTGCTAATGAATGTTAGAGATTCATAACCCCATCTCTTAGCCTGCATTTTGGCCACTTCCTTTTATTGGTATAGAAAGGTAATCTAATTAAGCCCCAGAATACAAAATACCTTCTCTATCTCATTCTTAAGGGAAAGTATGATTTCTTTTCTGGCATACTACTACCCACATTCTTTTTTTTTTTTTTTTTGGCAGTACGCGGGCCTCTCACTGCCACGGCCTCTCCTGCTGCGGAGCACAGGCTCCGGACACGCAGGTTCAGCGGCCATGGCTCACGGGCCCAGCCGCTCCGCGGCATGTGGGATCCTCCCGGACCGGGGCACGAACCCGTGTCCCCTGCATCAGCAGGTGGACTCTCAACCACGGCACCACCAGGGAAGCCCCTACCTACATTCTTTGACTGAGTTATCAATAGGATATAAAATAATAGAAAGCATTATGAATCACCCCTGTTGCTTGAGTTACGATTTTAGATATGCATAAAAAAGTATCAAACTGTAAATTTTGAACTTCTTTTGGTTCACAGTGGAACCAGTCAAGTTGCTTATCTGAGCCTTTATTTGACTCTCTCTTAAGGAATTTTATAAATTCCTATTTCTGTAGAGTACATCTGGAACAGTTTTGATGACTTGCCTGTGTTTTTCTTTTAGTACAATCAGCTAGAATTGAAATTGAAGTTTGGTTTATGACACAGGCTAATCTATGTATTCTCTACCGCAGAATATGTGAGAAAGATATGTATCTGAAAACAATGACTGGAATATATAAATTGCCTCAAAAATCACAGGGAGCCTCTGAGGATTCCAAAGTTATTCTGACTTTTTCTTTTTAGTCCAGTGTTATTAATAACCCGTTAATAGTGAGGATCATGTTTAGAAAACCAAAATAATAATAATATTTGAAGTTATTATTTTCTACATTATTATAAATGGAAGAAAAATATTATTCATCCCATAGAATTCTAAATAATTTTCAATATTTTTCATGCTTTTTCTGAATTTTCTTAATTTATGAAAATTTTCATAATCTATTATCCAAGGGATTTTTTCTCTAACATTAAGCACTTTCTTTAGTGTTTGTATATTGTTTCATACATCAAACTAATACATGAGTTGTTTGATAGAGCTCATAAGCACCAGAAGTAATAGGTACAGAGGATGGAGTAGCAATTAATAAACAGCTACTGTATGTTTAATATTATAGGTATTGAATAACCAAATAAGGACAGGAAGAAAAAGGTACTTAGGGAAGAGAATGCAATCAAAACACTAGTTATTTTATGCTTCTGAGGTTCTCAAATCTCACTGGATGTAGTAAAAATGTCAGGGACTTCTTTTTTCTGGTGTCCAATTTCATTTGGCATTTTGTTTGCAACTCCTTTCTGAGAAGATGTATTTGATAGTAAACAATCTAAATAAGAATTTTTAAAATGCAAGCAGGGACTTCCTGGTGGTCCAGTGGTTAAGGCTGGGTGCTTCCAATGCAGGGGGCATGGGTTCGATTCCTGGTCAGGGAACTAAGATCCCATATGCCATGTGGCCTGGGCAGAAAAATAAAAAATGAAATTAAAAAAAAAGAATGAAAAAAAATTGCAAACAACGAAGTGATCACATAGACTAAGAGTAAAACACAACTTCCCAGCTATTCTCAGTGTAGATACTGTGCAATGAGAAATGACATTTTTACAGTACCACTAGCAGAGCAATGCCTTGAGGTCTTAAAAAAAACCTCAATTTTGTTTACGATTGTTTTCATGGAAAATATATTCAATTATATTACAAGTTTTCATAACTACTAATTTATATATTCATGACGTACCGTGCATTGCTATACCATGTTTTGCAACAAAGAAATTCAATTTCTAGAAAAGAAATTTTTTTCCAAAGTTAAAAATAAAGTTTATTAAATAAAAGAAGCAAAATTGCAATATTTGACCATGCTAGTTTTTTATTACTCAGATAATTATACATACGGTTTTTCAGAAAAATAAGATTTCTAGAATAAAAGATTTACACCCAATTCCTATAATTAGTTTCTCTAAAGAAATCAAAGCATAAAAATTACTATTTCAAAGATAAATGTTCAATTTCTAGTAACTAGAGTTGCCACATCTATTCTGGCTGAGAAAAGAAAACTATTGTATAGACTAAACTTCATCTAGTTTTAATAGACTGTTTTTTAATAGCAGGTCAGTTTACTGGGATTTATTAAAAATAAAATTATAAAGACAGATCATTAATTTTATTAGCAAATGAACACTTATAAGATTTTTTTCCTGTGTGTTTTCAAAAGCATTATTTTATGGAACCATTAAAAGCATCTTCATGCAAACTTCTGTGGGTGTTTTTAGTTGTTTATTGTATTTCTGTTCTCAAATATTTTACTGCATTAATTGGCGGAACAAAACTATTTTCCATAATGATTGAAGTTTTTAATCTTCAATTTTTCAAATTAAAGTTTGATTAAGTTAAATAATTGGTTAAAAATTAGCAATGTATTGATTAGAAATTGAGTAGACTTGTTTTAAGATAAAATTAAGTGAAATAAAATAACAAGGTACTTTTAATTTAAAGCAGTTATACAGAGGATAAATGTCTAGTTTTCTTAATGCTAAATTAGAGTTATTCTGAAATAAGTTGTGATGTGAGGTAAAATAACTACTCCTCCCTCTTTTTTTTTCTGGATTATGCATTTTGGAGAGATTATAAGAAATAACCAAATAAAAGGAGCTCAACTTTATTTTAATCCACATATAAAATAAAGAAAGTTTGACATTTAAAGTAAGACAGAGTATCTTTTATATTTAATGAGATTTCAGTGATTATGTTGGGCATTTGTTTTTATGAGTATTCTGAAGGTATTATGGGGAAAGTGTCTCCTTAGAAGTTCTATCAGTGTAGATTAGATATGTACCTCACATGTCCTTAGAAGCTATCAGAATTTTAGGGCTAAAAGACCAGTTTGAACAAAGTCCCTAGAAACTAATTACTTAGGGTCTTTTGCAGCAATTTAAACCATGAAGTTAATTTTACTCAGTTTCTTAAAAGCAGCTGTCATCTTTGATGCCAGGGCTTTGTCCCAGCTGATTTTTCTGCTTGACAGACCAGATCCTCTCCCCTGTCCTGACCCTTTCATTTACCTAGTTACTGTTCATCCTTTAGGTAGATTTGTATTAGTCTGGATCAGCTAGATTGTGATGCATTAAAAAAGGAAGACCAAATCTCAGTGGCTTAGCATAACAAACATTTATTTCTCACTCACAAAAGCCTGTTGTCGATGGAGGTGGCTGTCATGGGCTGTCATGTCCTTCATGTGATCTCTTTGTCTTCCAGTTGCTTCCATCCTGTTGTACCTCCATCTTAACACATGATTCTGCAATAGGAAGACTACAGGGAAAGAAAGCATGAAAAATCAGGCAATGCTTTATAAGTACTTCTTTCTGGAAGTGTTAATTTGCCCACATATCCAGGAAAGAGAATGCTGGTAGGCATTAGTAATATCTACCAAACATAGCTTAAATAAAACATTTGTGTATCTTTTCTTGACCAACTGCCCTCTCCCCTGATCTTCTCCAGAAGCTCTCTTAACATTTTGTTTTTTATTTTTCATAGTCATTATCATAATGAATTGTTTCATTGTCTGTCTTTTCCCATCTAGACTGTAAGCTCTGTGACTTCAGGAACTACATCTATTTTTGCTAACAATTTTATTCACAATAACTGGCATATGATAAGCAGCTACATATATATGTTGTTGAATAAATGACCTAATGGTTTTCCATGACCTGCAGTCTTCCAGTTAGAATGCTCAGTGATTAAGTTGGATCTGTGTTGATTTCTTTTGACTCTCCCACGGTTTCATGTATGATGGTGTGTACATAGTATGCAATAAGCTAATTATTTACATAGTATGTATTGTACATAGTATGCAATAAGCTAATAGTATGTATTGTACATAGTATGCAGTAAGCTAATTATTTCTTAATGGTAGTAGAAATGGATTGTTTCTACTACCTTTATTTAGTAAATATTATGTTCCTAACACTATTCGAAGAAATCTAAGGAAGGGATATTTCAGTGCAAGTAGGAGGAAACGGTTGCTCTTGGCAGCCAGATAATTTTTCTTTAAGATATTTCTTCCCTACCCAATTAACAAAACGCTTTTTGTAGATCTGCTGTGATAAGACTATACTAGGAGCTTGCTGGAAGGAAATGGGAGAAGGGGATTCAAAGATGAATGAGGCAAGATCTCTGTCCTGAAAGAGTTAACCACTGATTGGGGATAAGATGTAAATACAATCAGAACTGTTGCAAAAAGCAGTAGAGCATAAGGGATAAGAGATAAGACTATGATTCATAGATCAACTCTCAACAACATCTTCAAGTTAGAGTTATCAGGGAGGGTTTTATGGAGGAAGTAGCATTAAATCTGAGCCTTAAATGCTTGGGCATGTTGAGGAGGGTGGAAGGCCATTCCAACAAAGGAGAAAATACAGAGCCCCTCTATTATATACTCATTGATTAAATTGTGATAAACATGGGTGATGCCCATCAATATTCTCAGTTCTTTTCTTCTTGCTGTAAAAACAGAAGACAATGTTTCTTAATTCTTTAAATGTTAGGTGGAGTCACAGGCTAATTCCAGAGCTTTGGTAATAATTCCCTTTTTACTTTTTAAATGTCTGATAGCTTTAAAGGACCAATTCCTGAACTTCAGAGAACAGCAAGCTGTTGAAATCATTCATACATTTTAATTCTCTGGTTTTAATTTCCTTATGCTTTAGGATGAGTCAGGCTTCCCTGTTTTCCTATACCCACTTCATACAAAATGTGTATTGTGAATTTCAAACATGACGTGGGTGAGCAACTTTATGAAAATAATGTGCGTGTATAATTACACGCTGTCAATTCTGTTATATGAGGGATGATTATCAAGTTCACATGTTAATCAGGTACATGGTTTCCCATTTTCTCTTCCTGAGTATTAGTGCTGTTTTAAGGACTATATTATGTGGTGAATAAAAAGAGAGGAAAGCAAATACCACTAGTGCGGTAGAAACTGTGACATAGTGAAGGATAAAATAAAGTACAACAAGAGGCATTGAGATCGTGGAGGTTAGGGTGCATGAGCCAGAAGATGAAGCTGGGATGATGGCTGGAAAAGCAACAGAGTAGAAGTGATTCTCTAGATGTGTGCACAGACCAACTATTCTATCTTGGACTTTCTCTGCCCAGTCTCTGCACATGGCTCACTTCCTGTTATCCTCCACAATTACCCTTGACCTTAGTTCAGAAAAAAGAGTTTTTCTCACTGTGATCTTTATTCTTAGTAGGGTAATGATTTGCTTCAATTTTCACTTTTATAACATAATTCATGATTTAATAACTTTATTTGCTTTTAAAAACTAATACTTATTGACAGGGTTTTTAAAAAAATAGAAAATTAAGTGGTAGCATTGTTATAATTTCTAATAATCATGGTAGGTATATAAAACTATACACAATTGCTTATTGTTAAATGTTAGACCAGAAAGAAAATAAGCATAAGTCAGCGTGTTTCAGCTCGTTTGCTGAGATACTTGTTGGATAATCCAAAGACATGAAGGTAGATGCTCTATTACATTCTCTCACCTTACATATAGAGGATTAAATAATGGCTGATATATTAATTAGTACTAATTTTCTAATTCCAGATGTGTAGCTGGAGAAAGTAATTTTCTTCTACAGATCTTTCTCAACTTACGATGGGGTTTTGTCCAAATAAATGCATCATTAAGTTGAAAATATCGTGATTCGAAATGCATTTAATACACTTAACCTACCCAACATCATAGCTTAACCACACCTACCTTAAAAGTACATTATTAACCTACAGTTGGGCAGAATCATCTAACACAAAACCTATTTTATAAAAAAGTGTTGAATATCCTATGTAATTTATGGAATACTGTACCGAACGTGAAAAGCAGAATGATTGTGTGGGTATAGAATGGCTGTAAGTGGATCGGTTGTGTACCCTCGTGATTGCATGGCGGACTAGGAGCTGTGGCTCCCTGCTACTGCCCAGCATCATGAGAGAGCATCATACTGTATGTCACTAGCCTGAGAAAAGATCAAAATTCAAAACTTTAAGTATGGTTCCCTCTGATTGTGACTTGCCTTGGCACCATTGTGAAATTGAAAAATCAATAAGTTGAACCAACATAAATTGGGAACTGTCTGTGGGTGGGTGGGCTTCATACAGGGGACGTAGACTCAGAACTAAATGCTGCCTACAGCTTCTCATGGCACCCAGAAAGGATGATCCCTGAGCGGATAGGTAGGTAAGGGTTACAATGTCTCATCTGGACACACAGATTTTAGCACAAGTTAATGGCTTAGAGGGAGTAAATGCAGTGACCCTCCTCAGGCCATGGGCTCTGTAGAAAGCTGTGTCCTTTCCTGGGGTTCAGAGAAGGCAGCTTCTCTTAGCAAGTTCCAGTGGGTACACACCAGTGTCACAGATCTGACCTGTGTCCCATCGCCTCAGGCTATCCCAAAGTAAAGGCTTTCAGGTTCTCTTTCTATTGGGTTCAAGAAAGTGTGGCCTCTACTCTTTTAGAGTGGACAGATCAAAGACATCAGGTGTCCAACACATCAAGGATGGCACGGTGGCCTAAGTGTGTCCCCTATCTCCTAACCCCAAGCAAAAAACAATCTGCTCAGCCATTTAGAAGAGTTAACTATAAACCAGTCACACACTTAGACACAGAGTACTGCAATCCAAATCAAAACTGCTGTATTATGATCAAACTCAATCAGCTAATTTTAGATTAGAGGCCTGTAGACAGTAAACAAAAAGAAGTCTCCTTACAAAATGGTATCTGCTTAAGAATCCTCTAAAGCTCAGCAAAAGAGGATGGTTTCAGGGACCTTTTATCAAGGCAGATATATTATGGTGACAATAGCGTCAGAACTAAAATTTGGAATGAAAATTGACTAAAAAGTCCATTTTCAACTAAAAAGTCCTTTTCAGTTGGCAGAAGGGGTTTTTTCTCAGAACACGTCAACCGCTTTTTGATTTTGTGATTTTGATGAAGGCCAGTCTTGCCTGTTGGTTTGCATCGCTTTGTGGTTAATGTCAAGCTGTGCGCAGAGGTATTCCCCGGTGCTCTTCGGATCTCATTAGGAGCAGATTCCAGCAGTGGCCACATCTTATGAGTTCATTTCAGGACGTGATGGCTCATATTTTAAAGGCACAGTCCAGATGCACAGTTCAGTAACATTCTGTAGAAAATAATAGGAAAAGAGGTCCTCTTTCCTTACCCACCCCACTCTCTTCCAAGGAAAATTTAGCAAGTGGCGACTGGTGGGTAATTATGTGTTTAAACCTTCCCTGTAGAACAAGACTTTATATTAGAGTCCTTTAAGTAGTTAATTCTTCCAAAGAGCAGTTTTAATTGACAGCGTCTTCCAACAAAGCGTGGAGAGGACACGTGGAATTGGTAGGTATGTGGGCTATGGCATCAGACCGCCGATTTGGTTTCCCAGCTCTTCCACTCAGTGTGATGGGTCATTCTGCACAATTTCCTGAACCTACCTTTACCTCAGTTTCTTCAGCTGTAAAATGTGAATAATCATAAATTCTTGCAATGAAGATTAAATGAGCTAACGCATATAGAGTGCCTAGGAAGGGGCACTCAGGTCGCACCTAGTAAATATTAACTATGATAGTATTACTTAAGTATATTTGAAACCTATGGGGCCATAGATGTTGGAATTAAGAATATTTTAGATTTTAGAAGTTACCTATGCTCTGTATTATGGAATACCCACTTTAGGTTCTGGGACAGCAGCTTTTAATCAAACACTTTGATATGTCTGCAGCAGAATCTGTACAATATTCATACGACATGGGATGAATAAAAATTATAAAGAAACTCAGGTCAGTTCAAGTTTGGTTTTGCTACGAAACAAGTTACCAAGAAAACCTTTTTTTTTGTTAGGGATTTTTTTAGATTTTTAAATTTCAGATAAGGAATTGTGGATCTCTATTATATTTTCTTATGTCCCTAAGCCCAAAACAGACGCAACAACAGGATGGCAAGCATCCTTGAAAAGACAGGAGCAGACCCATTTTCTGTGGTACTTAAAGTATTGCTGATTCAGGCCTCACTGTGGGGTAAGGCTGGCTTATATGAGGGCCCTAATATTCAGTTTGGACTGAACAGATATCACACATGGAATGAAAATGTGTGATATTTTCCACTAAAATCTCTCTGCTTGATTTTCAAAAAACATGTTCTTACAATCTGGTCTTGCTTCACTACTTCAGAGATTTTCCTCTATAAAAGACAGACAGGGCTGCTTCCAGCTGGATCTCATGTCCACAGAAGTATCTGGCTTTGCTTAACCCATTTTCTTCCAGAAAGCTACAGGGCTCTACTGATACCCAGAAGCAGGGGCTAACCCCCAATGTTCCATGCCTACATCCAGGTCTGACATTGTTCCGTCTTGCTCGCTATAGGCAAAGGTAATGCCTACGTATGGTCGTGTGGACATTGAGGTTTACTTGAAATTTTGATTTGAATTTCTACATAAGAAAATGCCAAGCATCTACCTAATGCTGGTATGTCCAGAAACCATAACTCATTTTGTTTCCTTCCTCCATTCTGTATATTCACTATATGATGGTGTTACTAATTCATGGCATTCTTTTGGTTATGAAATTTAAGGTAAGATAAGGAAAGGACTTTATATACTACTCAACTAGCACTGAGAACAGTTAATTTGCTAAACACATGGTTGGGTGATGCTATGGCTTAGTCTATGAATATCTTCTCTTACGGGCAAAATCTATGTCTTTCATTTGGTCTGATTAATGGTCCAGATGGAGTGTTAAGCTGGATTTCTTTCTCATCAGCAAAAAGCTGGAGTGCCTAGGGGCCCCATGCTTATAGACATTGAACTTGCATTATCATTCATTTATCTTTTTTCTCTATAAATTTCAAAATTCTCTTGGGGTTCACTGATGATGGCAAAACTCAAAATACAGTTCACACAATTCAATTTATGTGTCTCCTTTTTTTAAGCTTCCTTGCAGAAGAACACCATCAGTGAATTAACTCTGTAGAATTTCGCTTGACATTTAGAAAAATGATGTCTAAATGAAGGTATTTCCATCCAATAATTCCATTATAGTCTCCAAGGCTCACCACTCATTAATTGATTTTCTAATTGCTTTATGAGATATTGTTATTTGATAGGTTTTTCTCCTTTTTCTTTCTAAAGTCATTGACAGTTGCTAATTTGCTTACTAGATAATTTAAGTTACATAATTTATCTGAGCATTTACAAATAATTTCAACATGCTGAATTCTGAATTGCCCTTGTGATACAGTGTTCTCTGTTGATCTATTTTTGATATTCATTAATTCAACCATTTATTCAACAAACAAGTTTTGGATGTTTATGATGAGCAAGGCATTGATCCAAGTACTGTGAAATCTATAAAAAGAGTTGTTGTCCTAAAGGAGCTTATATTCTATTAGGGGTAGAAGACTAAGGTAATTAGAATTCAAGGTCGAAAGTGGTAAATGCAGAGGACTGGGCAAAGGCCTGTGGGAATTCAGAAGGATGGAGATCATTTCTGGGTGGGGATTTAAAAAATAGTTTAATGGAGGAAATTGCATTATGTGGCATATCAAAGGATAAATACAATTCATTTTTCATTAAAAATCAATTAAAATATTACCTTTTTTTGTCCATCAAGAGAAGGCTGACTAAGAAATAATGATACACTTCTAAAATTTGACCGGTGTTGAAGATATTCAACGACCAGTACACTGACAGTTCAGAATAGATGTCTGACTTTTTAGAATGGACAGCTGCCATCCTATGTGCAATACTGGCTGAATATGAACCTTATCTACAATAGAATATATAATAATTAAAATAATGATGCAAATTTACATTTCTTAACATGGAAAGATGCCTGCAACATGTTGTTGCATAAAAAAGTCAAGTCAAACAGTAGCATGTATAGTATGATCTATTGGTATAAAGTTATATACATATGTTGATATCTGGAGAATTGTCTGAAAAGATGTTCAACAAAAGTTGACTAGCATTTCAAATGACTTTCACCTACTCTTTGCATTTTTCTATTTTCTTTGAATCATTTACAGTGACTATGAGTCAATTTTACAAAAGAAATCAAGTAATTTAAAAATCATTGTGTCAGAAGTTATTATGAACACTATTTTAACCATTCGTGATAAATTAGTGAAGAACATGGCAATTAGAAGGAAATTATGGCTATGTTTGTATATTCATGAAGCCGACTTGGTGGGAGCAGAGAAAGGATGAAAAGATGGTGAAGAAAAGAGATGACATAAAGTCAGAAAACTAATTGTTGGAAAATCCTAGAAAGCCTTAAAAATACAAATTTGACTTTATGTGATTGGCAAACGTAGAGAGGGGAAATTGTGATTTTCGAGCTGAGTAATGAACACTAAAAATTCTTCATTTAGAAGTTGTTCTGAAAACAATCTTTAGAAGGGATTTTTGGGGACCGAGACTGGAATTAGGAGGAATACTTAAGAGGTTAATGCAACAACCTACAAGGGAGGCAAGGAGGACATGGGATTTGACAGTGACAGTAGACATGCCAGAGAAACATAGGTACTAGAATTTTTTTGGAGAGAGGAAGAACAGAACTTACACAATGTCAAGGTCAGGAAAGCAAAGGAGAAGGAGTCACTGACTAAGACTGGTGGTGTTAGTCTAAAGAAAGAGTATTTTAAAAACTACAGGTTTGGGCTTCCCTGGTGGCGCAGTGGTTGAGAGTCCGCCTGCCAATGCAGGGGACACGGGTTCGTGCCCCAGTCAGGGAAGATCCCACATGCCGCAGAGCGGCTGGGCCCGTGCGCCATGGCCGCTGAGCCTGCGCGTCCGGAGCCTGTGCTCCGCAACAGGAGAGGCCACAACAGTGAGAGGCCCGCGTACCAAAAAAAAAAAAACTACAGGTTTATGAGAAAAGTTCAGAGAAATTAGAGAATGTTAGATCTGGAAGTCACCCTTTATTTCTTCTAATTGTATGTAGGAAAATGAAAGGGAGGTTAAGTGACTCTCAGCAAAAGTTTTCCAGTTAAAGGTTGAGTTTAGATACATTGAGTTTGAAGTGTCCTAGGATACTGAATTGGGATATATGATAAACCCATTAGAAATATGGTTTGAGAGCTCCATCAAGCACCATCTTTCCCTTTAGTAAAAATTAATGACTCCTCTGTGGTCCCATAGAATTATGCATAGGTATAACGTTTACTAAATTATATTTTATTTATTCATATTATTGGTTTCTATTGATATGTATATCTTGGAAAGGGAGGGACCATGCCTTATTCATTTAAAAAGTATGTATACAGCGCTTGATCCAGTGCCAGTACTGTAGGCACTCAAAATTGTTTAGTTGAATAAATAAGAAAGGTAGCAAGGAGCATATCGATTTAAGAGTTTTCCTAGAAGTTGTAATAGAACCTATGGGGTGAAAGTCCTCAAGGGAGACCATATAATTATAGAAGAGCTCCCTTTGGTTGAGCTCACCCACCCACATGGGTATAGGTATATTACTTATTTACTGGAGACTTCCAAATGTATATTTATAGCTCTCATCTCTTTCCTGCACTAGAGATAAGCCAAACTGCATTCTGAATAATCCCCTTAAATCAAGAATTGCAACAATGAATGAGTCATACCTCTCCCTATTCAGTCTGATTCTCCTTCCTAAGTCTTGTTTTGGTTGATTGCACTACAATGCAATATATCAGAAATCTGGGAGTTGGGATTTCCTCATGCCTGCAAAACTAATTCTTCTTCTATTAAATGTACTTCCTGAACATCTCATAACTGTATACTTCCCTCTGCCCTCATATTCTGCTGCTTCTCATTGATTCCAGTTCTCATAACTGATCAACTGGAACACTGCAATAACCCACCAACTTGTCTTCCTCGCCTCCAGTTTTACCTGTGCCCTAAGCCCCCATGATTAGAGAACAGAATTATCTTTATAAAACACAAATATAATTTTATTTATTTCTTTAAAAATTCAGCAATGGTTCTAAATTGGTCAGATTACAAATCACACACCTCTGTGTGGCAGGGTGTCTGCTGTGTTTTGGTCTATCTCTCTAATTTCATTACTATCTTTTACTCACCTCTCCAACTGTACTAACCTAGTCACAGATCAAACACTCCATGCAATTTTGTACCTTGTTAATTCCTCTCTTTGGAATGCCCTCTCTCCTACTCTGAAGAATTTCTGTTCCTCTTTAAGAGCAAGCTCAATTACCATCTCATCTGAATAAGCGTTCTCTGACCTCTCCTGATAGAATTGACCCACAGTCTTATGCCCTGAATGTACTTTATGCCATGAATAGTTTCTATCATACGTTATTGCATTTATATGCCTATAAAAGAGGAGTTTCTACTGTGAATTCCAAGAGAGTAGAGACTATCTTAGTCATCTTTTAGTCAGGCACCAGGTGCAGTGCCTGGCAGATATTGAACATCTAATAAATATTTATCAGCTTCTGCATAGAAGGATGCTGATGACCGAGAAGAGATTATTTTTTAATTAGGTTCTTATTTGTGACCTTAATATAATACTTTTAGGAGAAGGTAAGGATAGGGACAGATTTTAGAAGTTTAAGGAATTATAGAGTGAAGAAACAGATTCAGTGAATGTAGTTTAAAAAATAATAGGATGGAATCTCAAAGGCATATCAGAGTCCCAAGTCCCAAGAGATTTTGGATGGGAAGATATAAAAGAGAGTATGGGCTGTTGGAAAGAAACCAATGCAATGAGTTTTTAGAATATAGTTCTATATAAGGAAGAATATGGTTCTATATGAGGAAGAAAGGATGAAGGTGAAGAGGGAGAGGACTTTGTCTTTTTTTTTTTTTTTTTTTTTTTTTCCCTCTCCTTGGGGTTTGGGGAAC